>NW_028118492.1:0-125058 GCF_965113295.1 Leuciscus leuciscus
TCCAAAAGAAAAAGAAATGAAGCCTGTTCTTCAGGAGCAGGTAAAGCCAAAACAAACAAAAGATCTCACTACCCGGTAGAAGGAACACCTATAATTGACCTACAACAATCAACACAAATAAACAACAGAACTCTTACCTTACTTCCTAACTAACAAAAAACAGGAGAAAATGAGAAAAGAAAAATGGCACCCACTCCCTACTGCTCCAACACTCAACAATGGGCAAGCAATTCAAAGCTGCACACTACAGCCACAAGACATTTAAGTTGACCTTGGTTTAAGCTTAACACATCAAAGCTGCCACTACAGCCGTAACAACACATTTAAGCGTAACAACACACTTAAGCTTAACATACACCAACAAGAGCAACACTCCAAGTCTGGAAACACAACAGTCTCAGGCCACATTTACACATAGCCGGGTATTTAGAGAAACGAATATTTCTCCCCCTCCGTTTTCAAAAATAACATCGTGCACACAATATCGTTTTCAAAAACAGTTGCCGTTTACATCAACCCGCATAAATACAAAGGGGCGGCAGTGTAAGGAGAAGGATAAAGCCATGCAAGCCAATCAGAATCCTCAAAATCGACAACGACGAATAGCACGAGCGACTTCCTGTTCCTTTCAAAACAATAGACATGGCGCGAGGTTCGTTCGTGTGGACAGACAGCGAAGCAAATGCAAACAGGCCAAAAGCGTTTTCACAAAAGTAAAAATGAGTACCACTTTAACAGCATCCATGATCAAATAGTAGCCAAACAAACTCATAGACAGTATGGAACAAACTCTAAACATAGGGCGCTCACATGACGTAAGCATTTTCTGGCGCATAATGTGACGTTTGAGAACCTAAAACCCCGTTTCTCCCAGTTGACACGGCAACACATAACCGGCGTTTTCAGAAATGTCCACTTTGGCCGGAGTTTTTAAAAATAATCGTTTTCTGGGATAAAAACGGCGTTTTCGTGTAAATGACAGGCCAAAACGCAGGGAAATATCTGCGTTTTCCCATCGTGTAAACGGGGCCTCAGTCTCTTGGGAGAAGAAACCTCTCCCAGTCCCAGTCCCAGTCCCAGTCCCAGTCCCAGTCCCAGTCCCAGTCCCAGTCCCAGTCCCAGTCTCTCTCTCTCTCTCTCTCTCTCTCTCCCCGGCTCTGCTTAAATACTGGATCCTCTTGCCATTGATGAGGAACAGCTGGTAGGTCCCATCACCTAGATTAGGACAGGGAGGAGCACAAGAAATTGGACAAAAAAACAAACAAAACAAAAACCTTTTAATATATGTCCAAATAGAAACTGTTATTTAAAATGGTAATAATATATCACAATACTGTAGTTTATAGCCTAGGCTACTATATTTTAATCAAATAAATGCAGGTTGGGGGAGCAGCGCAAGAGACTTATTTCAAAAACATTAAAAAAATCCACCTGACACACACACACACAAGTTTCAAGTTTTGAAAAATACAACAACAAACAGTAATATTGTAAAGTATAATAACAATTGAATTTATAATTATATAGGATTATGTAATGGTTCACAAAATTCACGGTTCAATCACTGTCTGTTGTTGCATTGAGACTCTGGTAGGGCTTTATTTTGAAATTCTCGTCAGCAAAATAGAGGGAAAACAAACAATACTGACAATATTGTTTATAAAATGTTACTCACCATGTTAATTTATGGTGAATCTGACTGTTCCGTTGCGTTCGCACCACATACTTGATCATCGTGCTGTAAACATTACCTACGCCAATAGCAGGCGCTTAAATTCGTGACGTGCGCCAATGGCAGCTGCAAAGGAGAAGCAATATGGGAAATACCGACTGTTTTAAGGAATAAACGCAGAATTTTTGGTTCTTGTCGTGTTTAACACAATCTACACTCGATCGCGCGAGGATATCCATCGTGAAAAATCGCAGCTTGAATTTTTTTTTTTGTTACCATCGAAGTGAAAGACAGGTCCTCTCTGTGGTATAAATACAACGTACAACAGAACTACAACTCCCAGCAGGCCGTTGGGTCCATTGGCTGCGCGCGCACACACACTCAATAAATCAATGAATGACACTTGAAAACACAAATGCATACGTCCTGGGACGGTAACACCAGTCAAATTAAATCATTAAAGGAAAATACATCTTTGCAGTGCATACACAGAAGTGCCAATAATATATTTTCACTGCATTTACAATTGCATAAATAAAGCTATGAGATCGTTACAATTAGAAATCAGAAAAAAAAATGTTTTAAAAAAAGATTTTTTTTTTTTTTTTTTACATTTATGTCCAAATACAAACTGTTATTTGAAATGGTAATAATATATCACAATACTGTAGTTTATAGCCTAGGCTACTATATTTTAATCAAATAAATGCAGGCTGGGGGAGCAGCGCAAGAGACTTATTTCAAAAACATTAAAAAAATCCACCTGACACACACACAAGTTTCAAGTTTTGAAAAATACAACAACAAACAGTACTTTTGAACGGTACAGTTGGTTTCATTACAACATTTACACTACATTTATTCATTTAACATAACCTTTATTGACTTAGAAAATGAAGAAAATGACAGGCTAATTACTATGTTATATGAATTTGTGTTTCAATATGTGGCATCGTCAGGTTTTCATACCTCAAATTAAAACCCAGTGATGTCTAATGGTAACAAAATAAAAACGAAACTAAGATTATGCCCTGTATCATGAAGAAAACATAGGTTTATTTTGTGTTACATGACACCTATTGGTGTTGCCTATATGAACAGTGCTAATTCAGGTTAAGAATACACTGTGACAGAGGCAAAACAATTTATTAAAATAATAATAACAACAATAACAATCATGATTATGACGACGCATGCAAAACAGAGAGAAAAGACTCAATTCTATTCGAATAATTACACAATACCACTGTTACGTTCCCAATTCATTTTCTAGGGGCAAAAGGGAAAGTAGCTTTAAAGCAAAAATGAACAGCGACAAAGAAAAGTTAACCTATCTGAGTCCCAGCACACAATACACAAAGTAAGATTTCCAATACATTTATTTACAATAAGTGATAAATACAGTGCAAAAAGAATCCTAAACAAACAGCTCCAAAAGAAAAAGAAATGAAGCCTGTTCTTCAGGAGCAGGTAAAGCCAAAACAAACAAAAGATCTCACTACCCGGTAGAAGGAACACCTATAATTGACCTACAACAATCAACACAAATAAACAACAGAACTCTTACCTTACTTCCTAACTAACAAAAAACAGGAGAAAATGAGAAAAGAAAAATGGCACCCACTCCCTACTGCTCCAACACTCAACAATGGGCAAGCAATTCAAAGCTGCACACTACAGCCACAAGACATTTAAGTTGACCTTGGTTTAAGCTTAACACATCAAAGCTGCCACTACAGCCGTAACAACACATTTAAGCGTAACAACACACTTAAGCTTAACATACACCAACAAGAGCAACACTCCAAGTCTGGAAACACAACAGTCTCAGGCCACATTTACACATAGCCGGGTATTTAGAGAAACGAATATTTCTCCCCCTCCGTTTTCAAAAATAACATCGTGCACACAATATCGTTTTCAAAAACAGTTGCCGTTTACATCAACCCGCATAAATACAAAGGGGCGGCAGTGTAAGGAGAAGGATAAAGCCATGCAAGCCAATCAGAATCCTCAAAATCGACAACGACGAATAGCACGAGCGACTTCCTGTTCCTTTCAAAACAATAGACATGGCGCGAGGTTCGTTCGTGTGGACAGACAGCGAAGCAAATGCAAACAGGCCAAAAGCGTTTTCACAAAAGTAAAAATGAGTACCACTTTAACAGCATCCATGATCAAATAGTAGCCAAACAAACTCATAGACAGTATGGAACAAACTCTAAACATAGGGCGCTCACATGACGTAAGCATTTTCTGGCGCATAATGTGACGTTTGAGAACCTAAAACCCCGTTTCTCCCAGTTGACACGGCAACACATAACCGGCGTTTTCAGAAATGTCCACTTTGGCCGGAGTTTTTAAAAATAATCGTTTTCTGGGATAAAAACGGCGTTTTCGTGTAAATGACAGGCCAAAACGCAGGGAAATATCTGCGTTTTCCCATCGTGTAAACGGGGCCTCAGTCTCTTGGGAGAAGAAACCTCTCCCAGTCCCAGTCCCAGTCCCAGTCCCAGTCCCAGTCCCAGTCCCAGTCCCAGTCCCAGTCTCTCTCTCTCTCTCTCTCTCTCTCTCTCTCTCTCTCTCTCCCGGCTCTGCTTAAATACTGGATCCTCTTGCCATTGATGAGGAACAGCTGGTAGGTCCCATCACCTAGATTAGGACAGGGAGGAGCACAAGAAATTGGACAAAAAAACAAACAAAACAAAAACCTTTTAATATATGTCCAAATAGAAACTGTTATTTAAAATGGTAATAATATATCACAATACTGTAGTTTATAGCCTAGGCTACTATATTTTAATCAAATAAATGCAGGTTGGGGGAGCAGCGCAAGAGACTTATTTCAAAAACATTAAAAAAATCCACCTGACACACACACACACAAGTTTCAAGTTTTGAAAAATACAACAACAAACAGTAATATTGTAAAGTATAATAACAATTGAATTTATAATTATATAGGATTATGTAATGGTTCACAAAATTCACGGTTCAATCACTGTCTGTTGTTGCATTGAGACTCTGGTAGGGCTTTATTTTGAAATTCTCGTCAGCAAAATAGAGGGAAAACAAACAATACTGACAATATTGTTTATAAAATGTTACTCACCATGTTAATTTATGGTGAATCTGACTGTTCCGTTGCGTTCGCACCACATACTTGATCATCGTGCTGTAAACATTACCTACGCCAATAGCAGGCGCTTAAATTCGTGACGTGCGCCAATGGCAGCTGCAAAGGAGAAGCAATATGGGAAATACCGACTGTTTTAAGGAATAAACGCAGAATTTTTGGTTCTTGTCGTGTTTAACACAATCTACACTCGATCGCGCGAGGATATCCATCGTGAAAAATCGCAGCTTGAATTTTTTTTTTAGTTACCATCGAAGTGAAAGACAGGTCCTCTCTGTGGTATAAATACAACGTACAACAGAACTACAACTCCCAGCAGGCCGTTGGGTCCATTGGCTGCGCGCGCACACACACTCAATAAATCAATGAATGACACTTGAAAACACAAATGCATACGTCCTGGGACGGTAACACCAGTCAAATTAAATCATTAAAGGAAAATACATCTTTGCAGTGCATACACAGAAGTGCCAATAATATATTTTCACTGCATTTACAATTGCATAAATAAAGCTATGAGATCGTTACAATTAGAAATCAGAAAAAAAAATGTTTTAAAAAAAGATTTTTTTTTTTTTTTTTTACATTTATGTCCAAATACAAACTGTTATTTGAAATGGTAATAATATATCACAATACTGTAGTTTATAGCCTAGGCTACTATATTTTAATCAAATAAATGCAGGCTGGGGGAGCAGCGCAAGAGACTTATTTCAAAAACATTAAAAAAATCCACCTGACACACACACAAGTTTCAAGTTTTGAAAAATACAACAACAAACAGTACTTTTGAACGGTACAGTTGGTTTCATTACAACATTTACACTACATTTATTCATTTAACATAACCTTTATTGACTTAGAAAATGAAGAAAATGACAGGCTAATTTCTATGTTATATGAATTTGTGTTTCAATATGTGGCATCGTCAGGTTTTCATACCTCAAATTAAAACCCAGTGATGTCTAATGGTAACAAAATAAAAACGAAACTAAGATTATGCCCTGTATCATGAAGAAAACATAGGTTTATTTTGTGTTACATGACACCTATTGGTGTTGCCTATATGAACAGTGCTAATTCAGGTTAAGAATACACTGTGACAGAGGCAAAACAATTTATTAAAATAATAATAACAACAATAACAATCATGATTATGACGACGCATGCAAAACAGAGAGAAAAGACTCAATTCTATTCGAATAATTACACAATACCACTGTTACGTTCCCAATTCATTTTCTAGGGGCAAAAGGGAAAGTAGCTTTAAAGCAAAAATGAACAGCGACAAAGAAAAGTTAACCTATCTGAGTCCCAGCACACAATACACAAAGTAAGATTTCCAATACATTTATTTACAATAAGTGATAAATACAGTGCAAAAAGAATCCTAAACAAACAGCTCCAAAAGAAAAAGAAATGAAGCCTGTTCTTCAGGAGCAGGTAAAGCCAAAACAAACAAAAGATCTCACTACCCGGTAGAAGGAACACCTATAATTGACCTACAACAATCAACACAAATAAACAACAGAACTCTTACCTTACTTCCTAACTAACAAAAAACAGGAGAAAATGAGAAAAGAAAAATGGCACCCACTCCCTACTGCTCCAACACTCAACAATGGGCAAGCAATTCAAAGCTGCACACTACAGCCACAAGACATTTAAGTTGACCTTGGTTTAAGCTTAACACATCAAAGCTGCCACTACAGCCGTAACAACACATTTAAGCGTAACAACACACTTAAGCTTAACATACACCAACAAGAGCAACACTCCAAGTCTGGAAACACAACAGTCTCAGGCCACATTTACACATAGCCGGGTATTTAGAGAAACGAATATTTCTCCCCCTCCGTTTTCAAAAATAACATCGTGCACACAATATCGTTTTCAAAAACAGTTGCCGTTTACATCAACCCGCATAAATACAAAGGGGCGGCAGTGTAAGGAGAAGGATAAAGCCATGCAAGCCAATCAGAATCCTCAAAATCGACAACGACGAATAGCACGAGCGACTTCCTGTTCCTTTCAAAACAATAGACATGGCGCGAGGTTCGTTCGTGTGGACAGACAGCGAAGCAAATGCAAACAGGCCAAAAGCGTTTTCACAAAAGTAAAAATGAGTACCACTTTAACAGCATCCATGATCAAATAGTAGCCAAACAAACTCATAGACAGTATGGAACAAACTCTAAACATAGGGCGCTCACATGACGTAAGCATTTTCTGGCGCATAATGTGACGTTTGAGAACCTAAAACCCCGTTTCTCCCAGTTGACACGGCAACACATAACCGGCGTTTTCAGAAATGTCCACTTTGGCCGGAGTTTTTAAAAATAATCGTTTTCTGGGATAAAAACGGCGTTTTCGTGTAAATGACAGGCCAAAACGCAGGGAAATATCTGCGTTTTCCCATCGTGTAAACGGGGCCTCAGTCTCTTGGGAGAAGAAACCTCTCCCAGTCCCAGTCCCAGTCCCAGTCCCAGTCCCAGTCCCAGTCCCAGTCTCTCTCTCTCTCTCTCTCTCTCTCTCCCCGGCTCTGCTTAAATACTGGATCCTCTTGCCATTGATGAGGAACAGCTGGTAGGTCCCATCACCTAGATTAGGACAGGGAGGAGCACAAGAAATTGGACAAAAAAACAAACAAAACAAAAACCTTTTAATATATGTCCAAATAGAAACTGTTATTTAAAATGGTAATAATATATCACAATACTGTAGTTTATAGCCTAGGCTACTATATTTTAATCAAATAAATGCAGGTTGGGGGAGCAGCGCAAGAGACTTATTTCAAAAACATTAAAAAAATCCACCTGACACACACACACACAAGTTTCAAGTTTTGAAAAATACAACAACAAACAGTAATATTGTAAAGTATAATAACAATTGAATTTATAATTATATAGGATTATGTAATGGTTCACAAAATTCACGGTTCAATCACTGTCTGTTGTTGCATTGAGACTCTGGTAGGGCTTTATTTTGAAATTCTCGTCAGCAAAATAGAGGGAAAACAAACAATACTGACAATATTGTTTATAAAATGTTACTCACCATGTTAATTTATGGTGAATCTGACTGTTCCGTTGCGTTCGCACCACATACTTGATCATCGTGCTGTAAACATTACCTACGCCAATAGCAGGCGCTTAAATTCGTGACGTGCGCCAATGGCAGCTGCAAAGGAGAAGCAATATGGGAAATACCGACTGTTTTAAGGAATAAACGCAGAATTTTTGGTTCTTGTCGTGTTTAACACCATCTACACTCGATCGCGCGAGGATATCCATCGTGAAAAATCGCAGCTTGAATTTTTTTTTTAGTTACCATCGAAGTGAAAGACAGGTCCTCTCTGTGGTATAAATACAACGTACAACAGAACTACAACTCCCAGCAGGCCGTTGGGTCCATTGGCTGCGCGCGCACACACACTCAATAAATCAATGAATGACACTTGAAAACACAAATGCATACGTCCTGGGACGGTAACACCAGTCAAATTAAATCATTAAAGGAAAATACATCTTTGCAGTGCATACACAGAAGTGCCAATAATATATTTTCACTGCATTTACAATTGCATAAATAAAGCTATGAGATCGTTACAATTAGAAATCAGAAAAAAAAATGTTTTAAAAAAAGATTTTTTTTTTTTTTTTTTACATTTATGTCCAAATACAAACTGTTATTTGAAATGGTAATAATATATCACAATACTGTAGTTTATAGCCTAGGCTACTATATTTTAATCAAATAAATGCAGGCTGGGGGAGCAGCGCAAGAGACTTATTTCAAAAACATTAAAAAAATCCACCTGACACACACACAAGTTTCAAGTTTTGAAAAATACAACAACAAACAGTACTTTTGAACGGTACAGTTGGTTTCATTACAACATTTACACTACATTTATTCATTTAACATAACCTTTATTGACTTAGAAAATGAAGAAAATGACAGGCTAATTTCTATGTTATATGAATTTGTGTTTCAATATGTGGCATCGTCAGGTTTTCATACCTCAAATTAAAACCCAGTGATGTCTAATGGTAACAAAATAAAAACGAAACTAAGATTATGCCCTGTATCATGAAGAAAACATAGGTTTATTTTGTGTTACATGACACCTATTGGTGTTGCCTATATGAACAGTGCTAATTCAGGTTAAGAATACACTGTGACAGAGGCAAAACAATTTATTAAAATAATAATAACAACAATAACAATCATGATTATGACGACGCATGCAAAACAGAGAGAAAAGACTCAATTCTATTCGAATAATTACACAATACCACTGTTACGTTCCCAATTCATTTTCTAGGGGCAAAAGGGAAAGTAGCTTTAAAGCAAAAATGAACAGCGACAAAGAAAAGTTAACCTATCTGAGTCCCAGCACACAATACACAAAGTAAGATTTCCAATACATTTATTTACAATAAGTGATAAATACAGTGCAAAAAGAATCCTAAACAAACAGCTCCAAAAGAAAAAGAAATGAAGCCTGTTCTTCAGGAGCAGGTAAAGCCAAAACAAACAAAAGATCTCACTACCCGGTAGAAGGAACACCTATAATTGACCTACAACAATCAACACAAATAAACAACAGAACTCTTACCTTACTTCCTAACTAACAAAAAACAGGAGAAAATGAGAAAAGAAAAATGGCACCCACTCCCTACTGCTCCAACACTCAACAATGGGCAAGCAATTCAAAGCTGCACACTACAGCCACAAGACATTTAAGTTGACCTTGGTTTAAGCTTAACACATCAAAGCTGCCACTACAGCCGTAACAACACATTTAAGCGTAACAACACACTTAAGCTTAACATACACCAACAAGAGCAACACTCCAAGTCTGGAAACACAACAGTCTCAGGCCACATTTACACATAGCCGGGTATTTAGAGAAACGAATATTTCTCCCCCTCCGTTTTCAAAAATAACATCGTGCACACAATATCGTTTTCAAAAACAGTTGCCGTTTACATCAACCCGCATAAATACAAAGGGGCGGCAGTGTAAGGAGAAGGATAAAGCCATGCAAGCCAATCAGAATCCTCAAAATCGACAACGACGAATAGCACGAGCGACTTCCTGTTCCTTTCAAAACAATAGACATGGCGCGAGGTTCGTTCGTGTGGACAGACAGCGAAGCAAATGCAAACAGGCCAAAAGCGTTTTCACAAAAGTAAAAATGAGTACCACTTTAACAGCATCCATGATCAAATAGTAGCCAAACAAACTCATAGACAGTATGGAACAAACTCTAAACATAGGGCGCTCACATGACGTAAGCATTTTCTGGCGCATAATGTGACGTTTGAGAACCTAAAACCCCGTTTCTCCCAGTTGACACGGCAACACATAACCGGCGTTTTCAGAAATGTCCACTTTGGCCGGAGTTTTTAAAAATAATCGTTTTCTGGGATAAAAACGGCGTTTTCGTGTAAATGACAGGCCAAAACGCAGGGAAATATCTGCGTTTTCCCATCGTGTAAACGGGGCCTCAGTCTCTTGGGAGAAGAAACCTCTCCCAGTCCCAGTCCCAGTCCCAGTCCCAGTCCCAGTCCCAGTCCCAGTCCCAGTCCCAGTCTCTCTCTCTCTCTCTCTCTCTCTCTCTCTCTCTCTCCCCGGCTCTGCTTAAATACTGGATCCTCTTGCCATTGATGAGGAACAGCTGGTAGGTCCCATCACCTAGATTAGGACAGGGAGGAGCACAAGAAATTGGACAAAAAAACAAACAAAACAAAAACCTTTTAATATATGTCCAAATAGAAACTGTTATTTAAAATGGTAATAATATATCACAATACTGTAGTTTATAGCCTAGGCTACTATATTTTAATCAAATAAATGCAGGTTGGGGGAGCAGCGCAAGAGACTTATTTCAAAAACATTAAAAAAATCCACCTGACACACACACACACAAGTTTCAAGTTTTGAAAAATACAACAACAAACAGTAATATTGTAAAGTATAATAACAATTGAATTTATAATTATATAGGATTATGTAATGGTTCACAAAATTCACGGTTCAATCACTGTCTGTTGTTGCATTGAGACTCTGGTAGGGCTTTATTTTGAAATTCTCGTCAGCAAAATAGAGGGAAAACAAACAATACTGACAATATTGTTTATAAAATGTTACTCACCATGTTAATTTATGGTGAATCTGACTGTTCCGTTGCGTTCGCACCACATACTTGATCATCGTGCTGTAAACATTACCTACGCCAATAGCAGGCGCTTAAATTCGTGACGTGCGCCAATGGCAGCTGCAAAGGAGAAGCAATATGGGAAATACCGACTGTTTTAAGGAATAAACGCAGAATTTTTGGTTCTTGTCGTGTTTAACACAATCTACACTCGATCGCGCGAGGATATCCATCGTGAAAAATCGCAGCTTGAATTTTTTTTTTAGTTACCATCGAAGTGAAAGACAGGTCCTCTCTGTGGTATAAATACAACGTACAACAGAACTACAACTCCCAGCAGGCCGTTGGGTCCATTGGCTGCGCGCGCACACACACTCAATAAATCAATGAATGACACTTGAAAACACAAATGCATACGTCCTGGGACGGTAACACCAGTCAAATTAAATCATTAAAGGAAAATACATCTTTGCAGTGCATACACAGAAGTGCCAATAATATATTTTCACTGCATTTACAATTGCATAAATAAAGCTATGAGATCGTTACAATTAGAAATCAGAAAAAAAAATGTTTTAAAAAAAGATTTTTTTTTTTTTTTTTTACATTTATGTCCAAATACAAACTGTTATTTGAAATGGTAATAATATATCACAATACTGTAGTTTATAGCCTAGGCTACTATATTTTAATCAAATAAATGCAGGCTGGGGGAGCAGCGCAAGAGACTTATTTCAAAAACATTAAAAAAATCCACCTGACACACACACAAGTTTCAAGTTTTGAAAAATACAACAACAAACAGTACTTTTGAACGGTACAGTTGGTTTCATTACAACATTTACACTACATTTATTCATTTAACATAACCTTTATTGACTTAGAAAATGAAGAAAATGACAGGCTAATTTCTATGTTATATGAATTTGTGTTTCAATATGTGGCATCGTCAGGTTTTCATACCTCAAATTAAAACCCAGTGATGTCTAATGGTAACAAAATAAAAACGAAACTAAGATTATGCCCTGTATCATGAAGAAAACATAGGTTTATTTTGTGTTACATGACACCTATTGGTGTTGCCTATATGAACAGTGCTAATTCAGGTTAAGAATACACTGTGACAGAGGCAAAACAATTTATTAAAATAATAATAACAACAATAACAATCATGATTATGACGACGCATGCAAAACAGAGAGAAAAGACTCAATTCTATTCGAATAATTACACAATACCACTGTTACGTTCCCAATTCATTTTCTAGGGGCAAAAGGGAAAGTAGCTTTAAAGCAAAAATGAACAGCGACAAAGAAAAGTTAACCTATCTGAGTCCCAGCACACAATACACAAAGTAAGATTTCCAATACATTTATTTACAATAAGTGATAAATACAGTGCAAAAAGAATCCTAAACAAACAGCTCCAAAAGAAAAAGAAATGAAGCCTGTTCTTCAGGAGCAGGTAAAGCCAAAACAAACAAAAGATCTCACTACCCGGTAGAAGGAACACCTATAATTGACCTACAACAATCAACACAAATAAACAACAGAACTCTTACCTTACTTCCTAACTAACAAAAAACAGGAGAAAATGAGAAAAGAAAAATGGCACCCACTCCCTACTGCTCCAACACTCAACAATGGGCAAGCAATTCAAAGCTGCACACTACAGCCACAAGACATTTAAGTTGACCTTGGTTTAAGCTTAACACATCAAAGCTGCCACTACAGCCGTAACAACACATTTAAGCGTAACAACACACTTAAGCTTAACATACACCAACAAGAGCAACACTCCAAGTCTGGAAACACAACAGTCTCAGGCCACATTTACACATAGCCGGGTATTTAGAGAAACGAATATTTCTCCCCCTCCGTTTTCAAAAATAACATCGTGCACACAATATCGTTTTCAAAAACAGTTGCCGTTTACATCAACCCGCATAAATACAAAGGGGCGGCAGTGTAAGGAGAAGGATAAAGCCATGCAAGCCAATCAGAATCCTCAAAATCGACAACGACGAATAGCACGAGCGACTTCCTGTTCCTTTCAAAACAATAGACATGGCGCGAGGTTCGTTCGTGTGGACAGACAGCGAAGCAAATGCAAACAGGCCAAAAGCGTTTTCACAAAAGTAAAAATGAGTACCACTTTAACAGCATCCATGATCAAATAGTAGCCAAACAAACTCATAGACAGTATGGAACAAACTCTAAACATAGGGCGCTCACATGACGTAAGCATTTTCTGGCGCATAATGTGACGTTTGAGAACCTAAAACCCCGTTTCTCCCAGTTGACACGGCAACACATAACCGGCGTTTTCAGAAATGTCCACTTTGGCCGGAGTTTTTAAAAATAATCGTTTTCTGGGATAAAAACGGCGTTTTCGTGTAAATGACAGGCCAAAACGCAGGGAAATATCTGCGTTTTCCCATCGTGTAAACGGGGCCTCAGTCTCTTGGGAGAAGAAACCTCTCCCAGTCCCAGTCCCAGTCCCAGTCCCAGTCCCAGTCCCAGTCCCAGTCTCTCTCTCTCTCTCTCTCTCTCTCTCTCTCTCTCCCCGGCTCTGCTTAAATACTGGATCCTCTTGCCATTGATGAGGAACAGCTGGTAGGTCCCATCACCTAGATTAGGACAGGGAGGAGCACAAGAAATTGGACAAAAAAACAAACAAAACAAAAACCTTTTAATATATGTCCAAATAGAAACTGTTATTTAAAATGGTAATAATATATCACAATACTGTAGTTTATAGCCTAGGCTACTATATTTTAATCAAATAAATGCAGGTTGGGGGAGCAGCGCAAGAGACTTATTTCAAAAACATTAAAAAAATCCACCTGACACACACACACACAAGTTTCAAGTTTTGAAAAATACAACAACAAACAGTAATATTGTAAAGTATAATAACAATTGAATTTATAATTATATAGGATTATGTAATGGTTCACAAAATTCACGGTTCAATCACTGTCTGTTGTTGCATTGAGACTCTGGTAGGGCTTTATTTTGAAATTCTCGTCAGCAAAATAGAGGGAAAACAAACAATACTGACAATATTGTTTATAAAATGTTACTCACCATGTTAATTTATGGTGAATCTGACTGTTCCGTTGCGTTCGCACCACATACTTGATCATCGTGCTGTAAACATTACCTACGCCAATAGCAGGCGCTTAAATTCGTGACGTGCGCCAATGGCAGCTGCAAAGGAGAAGCAATATGGGAAATACCGACTGTTTTAAGGAATAAACGCAGAATTTTTGGTTCTTGTCGTGTTTAACACCATCTACACTCGATCGCGCGAGGATATCCATCGTGAAAAATCGCAGCTTGAATTTTTTTTTTAGTTACCATCGAAGTGAAAGACAGGTCCTCTCTGTGGTATAAATACAACGTACAACAGAACTACAACTCCCAGCAGGCCGTTGGGTCCATTGGCTGCGCGCGCACACACACTCAATAAATCAATGAATGACACTTGAAAACACAAATGCATACGTCCTGGGACGGTAACACCAGTCAAATTAAATCATTAAAGGAAAATACATCTTTGCAGTGCATACACAGAAGTGCCAATAATATATTTTCACTGCATTTACAATTGCATAAATAAAGCTATGAGATCGTTACAATTAGAAATCAGAAAAAAAAATGTTTTAAAAAAAGATTTTTTTTTTTTTTTTTTACATTTATGTCCAAATACAAACTGTTATTTGAAATGGTAATAATATATCACAATACTGTAGTTTATAGCCTAGGCTACTATATTTTAATCAAATAAATGCAGGCTGGGGGAGCAGCGCAAGAGACTTATTTCAAAAACATTAAAAAAATCCACCTGACACACACACAAGTTTCAAGTTTTGAAAAATACAACAACAAACAGTACTTTTGAACGGTACAGTTGGTTTCATTACAACATTTACACTACATTTATTCATTTAACATAACCTTTATTGACTTAGAAAATGAAGAAAATGACAGGCTAATTTCTATGTTATATGAATTTGTGTTTCAATATGTGGCATCGTCAGGTTTTCATACCTCAAATTAAAACCCAGTGATGTCTAATGGTAACAAAATAAAAACGAAACTAAGATTATGCCCTGTATCATGAAGAAAACATAGGTTTATTTTGTGTTACATGACACCTATTGGTGTTGCCTATATGAACAGTGCTAATTCAGGTTAAGAATACACTGTGACAGAGGCAAAACAATTTATTAAAATAATAATAACAACAATAACAATCATGATTATGACGACGCATGCAAAACAGAGAGAAAAGACTCAATTCTATTCGAATAATTACACAATACCACTGTTACGTTCCCAATTCATTTTCTAGGGGCAAAAGGGAAAGTAGCTTTAAAGCAAAAATGAACAGCGACAAAGAAAAGTTAACCTATCTGAGTCCCAGCACACAATACACAAAGTAAGATTTCCAATACATTTATTTACAATAAGTGATAAATACAGTGCAAAAAGAATCCTAAACAAACAGCTCCAAAAGAAAAAGAAATGAAGCCTGTTCTTCAGGAGCAGGTAAAGCCAAAACAAACAAAAGATCTCACTACCCGGTAGAAGGAACACCTATAATTGACCTACAACAATCAACACAAATAAACAACAGAACTCTTACCTTACTTCCTAACTAACAAAAAACAGGAGAAAATGAGAAAAGAAAAATGGCACCCACTCCCTACTGCTCCAACACTCAACAATGGGCAAGCAATTCAAAGCTGCACACTACAGCCACAAGACATTTAAGTTGACCTTGGTTTAAGCTTAACACATCAAAGCTGCCACTACAGCCGTAACAACACATTTAAGCGTAACAACACACTTAAGCTTAACATACACCAACAAGAGCAACACTCCAAGTCTGGAAACACAACAGTCTCAGGCCACATTTACACATAGCCGGGTATTTAGAGAAACGAATATTTCTCCCCCTCCGTTTTCAAAAATAACATCGTGCACACAATATCGTTTTCAAAAACAGTTGCCGTTTACATCAACCCGCATAAATACAAAGGGGCGGCAGTGTAAGGAGAAGGATAAAGCCATGCAAGCCAATCAGAATCCTCAAAATCGACAACGACGAATAGCACGAGCGACTTCCTGTTCCTTTCAAAACAATAGACATGGCGCGAGGTTCGTTCGTGTGGACAGACAGCGAAGCAAATGCAAACAGGCCAAAAGCGTTTTCACAAAAGTAAAAATGAGTACCACTTTAACAGCATCCATGATCAAATAGTAGCCAAACAAACTCATAGACAGTATGGAACAAACTCTAAACATAGGGCGCTCACATGACGTAAGCATTTTCTGGCGCATAATGTGACGTTTGAGAACCTAAAACCCCGTTTCTCCCAGTTGACACGGCAACACATAACCGGCGTTTTCAGAAATGTCCACTTTGGCCGGAGTTTTTAAAAATAATCGTTTTCTGGGATAAAAACGGCGTTTTCGTGTAAATGACAGGCCAAAACGCAGGGAAATATCTGCGTTTTCCCATCGTGTAAACGGGGCCTCAGTCTCTTGGGAGAAGAAACCTCTCCCAGTCCCAGTCCCAGTCCCAGTCCCAGTCCCAGTCCCAGTCCCAGTCTCTCTCTCTCTCTCTCTCTCTCTCTCTCTCTCTCCCCGGCTCTGCTTAAATACTGGATCCTCTTGCCATTGATGAGGAACAGCTGGTAGGTCCCATCACCTAGATTAGGACAGGGAGGAGCACAAGAAATTGGACAAAAAAACAAACAAAACAAAAACCTTTTAATATATGTCCAAATAGAAACTGTTATTTAAAATGGTAATAATATATCACAATACTGTAGTTTATAGCCTAGGCTACTATATTTTAATCAAATAAATGCAGGTTGGGGGAGCAGCGCAAGAGACTTATTTCAAAAACATTAAAAAAATCCACCTGACACACACACACACAAGTTTCAAGTTTTGAAAAATACAACAACAAACAGTAATATTGTAAAGTATAATAACAATTGAATTTATAATTATATAGGATTATGTAATGGTTCACAAAATTCACGGTTCAATCACTGTCTGTTGTTGCATTGAGACTCTGGTAGGGCTTTATTTTGAAATTCTCGTCAGCAAAATAGAGGGAAAACAAACAATACTGACAATATTGTTTATAAAATGTTACTCACCATGTTAATTTATGGTGAATCTGACTGTTCCGTTGCGTTCGCACCACATACTTGATCATCGTGCTGTAAACATTACCTACGCCAATAGCAGGCGCTTAAATTCGTGACGTGCGCCAATGGCAGCTGCAAAGGAGAAGCAATATGGGAAATACCGACTGTTTTAAGGAATAAACGCAGAATTTTTGGTTCTTGTCGTGTTTAACACCATCTACACTCGATCGCGCGAGGATATCCATCGTGAAAAATCGCAGCTTGAATTTTTTTTTTAGTTACCATCGAAGTGAAAGACAGGTCCTCTCTGTGGTATAAATACAACGTACAACAGAACTACAACTCCCAGCAGGCCGTTGGGTCCATTGGCTGCGCGCGCACACACACTCAATAAATCAATGAATGACACTTGAAAACACAAATGCATACGTCCTGGGACGGTAACACCAGTCAAATTAAATCATTAAAGGAAAATACATCTTTGCAGTGCATACACAGAAGTGCCAATAATATATTTTCACTGCATTTACAATTGCATAAATAAAGCTATGAGATCGTTACAATTAGAAATCAGAAAAAAAAATGTTTTAAAAAAAGATTTTTTTTTTTTTTTTTTACATTTATGTCCAAATACAAACTGTTATTTGAAATGGTAATAATATATCACAATACTGTAGTTTATAGCCTAGGCTACTATATTTTAATCAAATAAATGCAGGCTGGGGGAGCAGCGCAAGAGACTTATTTCAAAAACATTAAAAAAATCCACCTGACACACACACAAGTTTCAAGTTTTGAAAAATACAACAACAAACAGTACTTTTGAACGGTACAGTTGGTTTCATTACAACATTTACACTACATTTATTCATTTAACATAACCTTTATTGACTTAGAAAATGAAGAAAATGACAGGCTAATTTCTATGTTATATGAATTTGTGTTTCAATATGTGGCATCGTCAGGTTTTCATACCTCAAATTAAAACCCAGTGATGTCTAATGGTAACAAAATAAAAACGAAACTAAGATTATGCCCTGTATCATGAAGAAAACATAGGTTTATTTTGTGTTACATGACACCTATTGGTGTTGCCTATATGAACAGTGCTAATTCAGGTTAAGAATACACTGTGACAGAGGCAAAACAATTTATTAAAATAATAATAACAACAATAACAATCATGATTATGACGACGCATGCAAAACAGAGAGAAAAGACTCAATTCTATTCGAATAATTACACAATACCACTGTTACGTTCCCAATTCATTTTCTAGGGGCAAAAGGGAAAGTAGCTTTAAAGCAAAAATGAACAGCGACAAAGAAAAGTTAACCTATCTGAGTCCCAGCACACAATACACAAAGTAAGATTTCCAATACATTTATTTACAATAAGTGATAAATACAGTGCAAAAAGAATCCTAAACAAACAGCTCCAAAAGAAAAAGAAATGAAGCCTGTTCTTCAGGAGCAGGTAAAGCCAAAACAAACAAAAGATCTCACTACCCGGTAGAAGGAACACCTATAATTGACCTACAACAATCAACACAAATAAACAACAGAACTCTTACCTTACTTCCTAACTAACAAAAAACAGGAGAAAATGAGAAAAGAAAAATGGCACCCACTCCCTACTGCTCCAACACTCAACAATGGGCAAGCAATTCAAAGCTGCACACTACAGCCACAAGACATTTAAGTTGACCTTGGTTTAAGCTTAACACATCAAAGCTGCCACTACAGCCGTAACAACACATTTAAGCGTAACAACACACTTAAGCTTAACATACACCAACAAGAGCAACACTCCAAGTCTGGAAACACAACAGTCTCAGGCCACATTTACACATAGCCGGGTATTTAGAGAAACGAATATTTCTCCCCCTCCGTTTTCAAAAATAACATCGTGCACACAATATCGTTTTCAAAAACAGTTGCCGTTTACATCAACCCGCATAAATACAAAGGGGCGGCAGTGTAAGGAGAAGGATAAAGCCATGCAAGCCAATCAGAATCCTCAAAATCGACAACGACGAATAGCACGAGCGACTTCCTGTTCCTTTCAAAACAATAGACATGGCGCGAGGTTCGTTCGTGTGGACAGACAGCGAAGCAAATGCAAACAGGCCAAAAGCGTTTTCACAAAAGTAAAAATGAGTACCACTTTAACAGCATCCATGATCAAATAGTAGCCAAACAAACTCATAGACAGTATGGAACAAACTCTAAACATAGGGCGCTCACATGACGTAAGCATTTTCTGGCGCATAATGTGACGTTTGAGAACCTAAAACCCCGTTTCTCCCAGTTGACACGGCAACACATAACCGGCGTTTTCAGAAATGTCCACTTTGGCCGGAGTTTTTAAAAATAATCGTTTTCTGGGATAAAAACGGCGTTTTCGTGTAAATGACAGGCCAAAACGCAGGGAAATATCTGCGTTTTCCCATCGTGTAAACGGGGCCTCAGTCTCTTGGGAGAAGAAACCTCTCCCAGTCCCAGTCCCAGTCCCAGTCCCAGTCCCAGTCCCAGTCCCAGTCTCTCTCTCTCTCTCTCTCTCTCTCTCTCTCTCTCTCTCTCCCCGGCTCTGCTTAAATACTGGATCCTCTTGCCATTGATGAGGAACAGCTGGTAGGTCCCATCACCTAGATTAGGACAGGGAGGAGCACAAGAAATTGGACAAAAAAACAAACAAAACAAAAACCTTTTAATATATGTCCAAATAGAAACTGTTATTTAAAATGGTAATAATATATCACAATACTGTAGTTTATAGCCTAGGCTACTATATTTTAATCAAATAAATGCAGGTTGGGGGAGCAGCGCAAGAGACTTATTTCAAAAACATTAAAAAAATCCACCTGACACACACACACACAAGTTTCAAGTTTTGAAAAATACAACAACAAACAGTAATATTGTAAAGTATAATAACAATTGAATTTATAATTATATAGGATTATGTAATGGTTCACAAAATTCACGGTTCAATCACTGTCTGTTGTTGCATTGAGACTCTGGTAGGGCTTTATTTTGAAATTCTCGTCAGCAAAATAGAGGGAAAACAAACAATACTGACAATATTGTTTATAAAATGTTACTCACCATGTTAATTTATGGTGAATCTGACTGTTCCGTTGCGTTCGCACCACATACTTGATCATCGTGCTGTAAACATTACCTACGCCAATAGCAGGCGCTTAAATTCGTGACGTGCGCCAATGGCAGCTGCAAAGGAGAAGCAATATGGGAAATACCGACTGTTTTAAGGAATAAACGCAGAATTTTTGGTTCTTGTCGTGTTTAACACAATCTACACTCGATCGCGCGAGGATATCCATCGTGAAAAATCGCAGCTTGAATTTTTTTTTTAGTTACCATCGAAGTGAAAGACAGGTCCTCTCTGTGGTATAAATACAACGTACAACAGAACTACAACTCCCAGCAGGCCGTTGGGTCCATTGGCTGCGCGCGCACACACACTCAATAAATCAATGAATGACACTTGAAAACACAAATGCATACGTCCTGGGACGGTAACACCAGTCAAATTAAATCATTAAAGGAAAATACATCTTTGCAGTGCATACACAGAAGTGCCAATAATATATTTTCACTGCATTTACAATTGCATAAATAAAGCTATGAGATCGTTACAATTAGAAATCAGAAAAAAAAATGTTTTAAAAAAAGATTTTTTTTTTTTTTTTTTACATTTATGTCCAAATACAAACTGTTATTTGAAATGGTAATAATATATCACAATACTGTAGTTTATAGCCTAGGCTACTATATTTTAATCAAATAAATGCAGGCTGGGGGAGCAGCGCAAGAGACTTATTTCAAAAACATTAAAAAAATCCACCTGACACACACACAAGTTTCAAGTTTTGAAAAATACAACAACAAACAGTACTTTTGAACGGTACAGTTGGTTTCATTACAACATTTACACTACATTTATTCATTTAACATAACCTTTATTGACTTAGAAAATGAAGAAAATGACAGGCTAATTTCTATGTTATATGAATTTGTGTTTCAATATGTGGCATCGTCAGGTTTTCATACCTCAAATTAAAACCCAGTGATGTCTAATGGTAACAAAATAAAAACGAAACTAAGATTATGCCCTGTATCATGAAGAAAACATAGGTTTATTTTGTGTTACATGACACCTATTGGTGTTGCCTATATGAACAGTGCTAATTCAGGTTAAGAATACACTGTGACAGAGGCAAAACAATTTATTAAAATAATAATAACAACAATAACAATCATGATTATGACGACGCATGCAAAACAGAGAGAAAAGACTCAATTCTATTCGAATAATTACACAATACCACTGTTACGTTCCCAATTCATTTTCTAGGGGCAAAAGGGAAAGTAGCTTTAAAGCAAAAATGAACAGCGACAAAGAAAAGTTAACCTATCTGAGTCCCAGCACACAATACACAAAGTAAGATTTCCAATACATTTATTTACAATAAGTGATAAATACAGTGCAAAAAGAATCCTAAACAAACAGCTCCAAAAGAAAAAGAAATGAAGCCTGTTCTTCAGGAGCAGGTAAAGCCAAAACAAACAAAAGATCTCACTACCCGGTAGAAGGAACACCTATAATTGACCTACAACAATCAACACAAATAAACAACAGAACTCTTACCTTACTTCCTAACTAACAAAAAACAGGAGAAAATGAGAAAAGAAAAATGGCACCCACTCCCTACTGCTCCAACACTCAACAATGGGCAAGCAATTCAAAGCTGCACACTACAGCCACAAGACATTTAAGTTGACCTTGGTTTAAGCTTAACACATCAAAGCTGCCACTACAGCCGTAACAACACATTTAAGCGTAACAACACACTTAAGCTTAACATACACCAACAAGAGCAACACTCCAAGTCTGGAAACACAACAGTCTCAGGCCACATTTACACATAGCCGGGTATTTAGAGAAACGAATATTTCTCCCCCTCCGTTTTCAAAAATAACATCGTGCACACAATATCGTTTTCAAAAACAGTTGCCGTTTACATCAACCCGCATAAATACAAAGGGGCGGCAGTGTAAGGAGAAGGATAAAGCCATGCAAGCCAATCAGAATCCTCAAAATCGACAACGACGAATAGCACGAGCGACTTCCTGTTCCTTTCAAAACAATAGACATGGCGCGAGGTTCGTTCGTGTGGACAGACAGCGAAGCAAATGCAAACAGGCCAAAAGCGTTTTCACAAAAGTAAAAATGAGTACCACTTTAACAGCATCCATGATCAAATAGTAGCCAAACAAACTCATAGACAGTATGGAACAAACTCTAAACATAGGGCGCTCACATGACGTAAGCATTTTCTGGCGCATAATGTGACGTTTGAGAACCTAAAACCCCGTTTCTCCCAGTTGACACGGCAACACATAACCGGCGTTTTCAGAAATGTCCACTTTGGCCGGAGTTTTTAAAAATAATCGTTTTCTGGGATAAAAACGGCGTTTTCGTGTAAATGACAGGCCAAAACGCAGGGAAATATCTGCGTTTTCCCATCGTGTAAACGGGGCCTCAGTCTCTTGGGAGAAGAAACCTCTCCCAGTCCCAGTCCCAGTCCCAGTCCCAGTCCCAGTCCCAGTCCCAGTCTCTCTCTCTCTCTCTCTCTCTCTCTCTCTCTCTCCCCGGCTCTGCTTAAATACTGGATCCTCTTGCCATTGATGAGGAACAGCTGGTAGGTCCCATCACCTAGATTAGGACAGGGAGGAGCACAAGAAATTGGACAAAAAAACAAACAAAACAAAAACCTTTTAATATATGTCCAAATAGAAACTGTTATTTAAAATGGTAATAATATATCACAATACTGTAGTTTATAGCCTAGGCTACTATATTTTAATCAAATAAATGCAGGTTGGGGGAGCAGCGCAAGAGACTTATTTCAAAAACATTAAAAAAATCCACCTGACACACACACACACAAGTTTCAAGTTTTGAAAAATACAACAACAAACAGTAATATTGTAAAGTATAATAACAATTGAATTTATAATTATATAGGATTATGTAATGGTTCACAAAATTCACGGTTCAATCACTGTCTGTTGTTGCATTGAGACTCTGGTAGGGCTTTATTTTGAAATTCTCGTCAGCAAAATAGAGGGAAAACAAACAATACTGACAATATTGTTTATAAAATGTTACTCACCATGTTAATTTATGGTGAATCTGACTGTTCCGTTGCGTTCGCACCACATACTTGATCATCGTGCTGTAAACATTACCTACGCCAATAGCAGGCGCTTAAATTCGTGACGTGCGCCAATGGCAGCTGCAAAGGAGAAGCAATATGGGAAATACCGACTGTTTTAAGGAATAAACGCAGAATTTTTGGTTCTTGTCGTGTTTAACACCATCTACACTCGATCGCGCGAGGATATCCATCGTGAAAAATCGCAGCTTGAATTTTTTTTTTAGTTACCATCGAAGTGAAAGACAGGTCCTCTCTGTGGTATAAATACAACGTACAACAGAACTACAACTCCCAGCAGGCCGTTGGGTCCATTGGCTGCGCGCGCACACACACTCAATAAATCAATGAATGACACTTGAAAACACAAATGCATACGTCCTGGGACGGTAACACCAGTCAAATTAAATCATTAAAGGAAAATACATCTTTGCAGTGCATACACAGAAGTGCCAATAATATATTTTCACTGCATTTACAATTGCATAAATAAAGCTATGAGATCGTTACAATTAGAAATCAGAAAAAAAAATGTTTTAAAAAAAGATTTTTTTTTTTTTTTTTTACATTTATGTCCAAATACAAACTGTTATTTGAAATGGTAATAATATATCACAATACTGTAGTTTATAGCCTAGGCTACTATATTTTAATCAAATAAATGCAGGCTGGGGGAGCAGCGCAAGAGACTTATTTCAAAAACATTAAAAAAATCCACCTGACACACACACAAGTTTCAAGTTTTGAAAAATACAACAACAAACAGTACTTTTGAACGGTACAGTTGGTTTCATTACAACATTTACACTACATTTATTCATTTAACATAACCTTTATTGACTTAGAAAATGAAGAAAATGACAGGCTAATTAATATGTTATATGAATTTGTGTTTCAATATGTGGCATCGTCAGGTTTTCATACCTCAAATTAAAACCCAGTGATGTCTAATGGTAACAAAATAAAAACGAAACTAAGATTATGCCCTGTATCATGAAGAAAACATAGGTTTATTTTGTGTTACATGACACCTATTGGTGTTGCCTATATGAACAGTGCTAATTCAGGTTAAGAATACACTGTGACAGAGGCAAAACAATTTATTAAAATAATAATAACAACAATAACAATCATGATTATGACGACGCATGCAAAACAGAGAGAAAAGACTCAATTCTATTCGAATAATTACACAATACCACTGTTACGTTCCCAATTCATTTTCTAGGGGCAAAAGGGAAAGTAGCTTTAAAGCAAAAATGAACAGCGACAAAGAAAAGTTAACCTATCTGAGTCCCAGCACACAATACACAAAGTAAGATTTCCAATACATTTATTTACAATAAGTGATAAATACAGTGCAAAAAGAATCCTAAACAAACAGCTCCAAAAGAAAAAGAAATGAAGCCTGTTCTTCAGGAGCAGGTAAAGCCAAAACAAACAAAAGATCTCACTACCCGGTAGAAGGAACACCTATAATTGACCTACAACAATCAACACAAATAAACAACAGAACTCTTACCTTACTTCCTAACTAACAAAAAACAGGAGAAAATGAGAAAAGAAAAATGGCACCCACTCCCTACTGCTCCAACACTCAACAATGGGCAAGCAATTCAAAGCTGCACACTACAGCCACAAGACATTTAAGTTGACCTTGGTTTAAGCTTAACACATCAAAGCTGCCACTACAGCCGTAACAACACATTTAAGCGTAACAACACACTTAAGCTTAACATACACCAACAAGAGCAACACTCCAAGTCTGGAAACACAACAGTCTCAGGCCACATTTACACATAGCCGGGTATTTAGAGAAACGAATATTTCTCCCCCTCCGTTTTCAAAAATAACATCGTGCACACAATATCGTTTTCAAAAACAGTTGCCGTTTACATCAACCCGCATAAATACAAAGGGGCGGCAGTGTAAGGAGAAGGATAAAGCCATGCAAGCCAATCAGAATCCTCAAAATCGACAACGACGAATAGCACGAGCGACTTCCTGTTCCTTTCAAAACAATAGACATGGCGCGAGGTTCGTTCGTGTGGACAGACAGCGAAGCAAATGCAAACAGGCCAAAAGCGTTTTCACAAAAGTAAAAATGAGTACCACTTTAACAGCATCCATGATCAAATAGTAGCCAAACAAACTCATAGACAGTATGGAACAAACTCTAAACATAGGGCGCTCACATGACGTAAGCATTTTCTGGCGCATAATGTGACGTTTGAGAACCTAAAACCCCGTTTCTCCCAGTTGACACGGCAACACATAACCGGCGTTTTCAGAAATGTCCACTTTGGCCGGAGTTTTTAAAAATAATCGTTTTCTGGGATAAAAACGGCGTTTTCGTGTAAATGACAGGCCAAAACGCAGGGAAATATCTGCGTTTTCCCATCGTGTAAACGGGGCCTCAGTCTCTTGGGAGAAGAAACCTCTCCCAGTCCCAGTCCCAGTCCCAGTCCCAGTCCCAGTCCCAGTCCCAGTCCCAGTCCCAGTCCCAGTCCAGTCTCTCTCTCTCTCTCTCTCTCTCTCTCTCCGGCTCTGCTTAAATACTGGATCCTCTTGCCATTGATGAGGAACAGCTGGTAGGTCCCATCACCTAGATTAGGACAGGGAGGAGCACAAGAAATTGGACAAAAAAACAAACAAAACAAAAACCTTTTAATATATGTCCAAATAGAAACTGTTATTTAAAATGGTAATAATATATCACAATACTGTAGTTTATAGCCTAGGCTACTATATTTTAATCAAATAAATGCAGGTTGGGGGAGCAGCGCAAGAGACTTATTTCAAAAACATTAAAAAAATCCACCTGACACACACACACACAAGTTTCAAGTTTTGAAAAATACAACAACAAACAGTAATATTGTAAAGTATAATAACAATTGAATTTATAATTATATAGGATTATGTAATGGTTCACAAAATTCACGGTTCAATCACTGTCTGTTGTTGCATTGAGACTCTGGTAGGGCTTTATTTTGAAATTCTCGTCAGCAAAATAGAGGGAAAACAAACAATACTGACAATATTGTTTATAAAATGTTACTCACCATGTTAATTTATGGTGAATCTGACTGTTCCGTTGCGTTCGCACCACATACTTGATCATCGTGCTGTAAACATTACCTACGCCAATAGCAGGCGCTTAAATTCGTGACGTGCGCCAATGGCAGCTGCAAAGGAGAAGCAATATGGGAAATACCGACTGTTTTAAGGAATAAACGCAGAATTTTTGGTTCTTGTCGTGTTTAACACCATCTACACTCGATCGCGCGAGGATATCCATCGTGAAAAATCGCAGCTTGAATTTTTTTTTTAGTTACCATCGAAGTGAAAGACAGGTCCTCTCTGTGGTATAAATACAACGTACAACAGAACTACAACTCCCAGCAGGCCGTTGGGTCCATTGGCTGCGCGCGCACACACACTCAATAAATCAATGAATGACACTTGAAAACACAAATGCATACGTCCTGGGACGGTAACACCAGTCAAATTAAATCATTAAAGGAAAATACATCTTTGCAGTGCATACACAGAAGTGCCAATAATATATTTTCACTGCATTTACAATTGCATAAATAAAGCTATGAGATCGTTACAATTAGAAATCAGAAAAAAAAATGTTTTAAAAAAAGATTTTTTTTTTTTTTTTTTACATTTATGTCCAAATACAAACTGTTATTTGAAATGGTAATAATATATCACAATACTGTAGTTTATAGCCTAGGCTACTATATTTTAATCAAATAAATGCAGGCTGGGGGAGCAGCGCAAGAGACTTATTTCAAAAACATTAAAAAAATCCACCTGACACACACACAAGTTTCAAGTTTTGAAAAATACAACAACAAACAGTACTTTTGAACGGTACAGTTGGTTTCATTACAACATTTACACTACATTTATTCATTTAACATAACCTTTATTGACTTAGAAAATGAAGAAAATGACAGGCTAATTAATATGTTATATGAATTTGTGTTTCAATATGTGGCATCGTCAGGTTTTCATACCTCAAATTAAAACCCAGTGATGTCTAATGGTAACAAAATAAAAACGAAACTAAGATTATGCCCTGTATCATGAAGAAAACATAGGTTTATTTTGTGTTACATGACACCTATTGGTGTTGCCTATATGAACAGTGCTAATTCAGGTTAAGAATACACTGTGACAGAGGCAAAACAATTTATTAAAATAATAATAACAACAATAACAATCATGATTATGACGACGCATGCAAAACAGAGAGAAAAGACTCAATTCTATTCGAATAATTACACAATACCACTGTTACGTTCCCAATTCATTTTCTAGGGGCAAAAGGGAAAGTAGCTTTAAAGCAAAAATGAACAGCGACAAAGAAAAGTTAACCTATCTGAGTCCCAGCACACAATACACAAAGTAAGATTTCCAATACATTTATTTACAATAAGTGATAAATACAGTGCAAAAAGAATCCTAAACAAACAGCTCCAAAAGAAAAAGAAATGAAGCCTGTTCTTCAGGAGCAGGTAAAGCCAAAACAAACAAAAGATCTCACTACCCGGTAGAAGGAACACCTATAATTGACCTACAACAATCAACACAAATAAACAACAGAACTCTTACCTTACTTCCTAACTAACAAAAAACAGGAGAAAATGAGAAAAGAAAAATGGCACCCACTCCCTACTGCTCCAACACTCAACAATGGGCAAGCAATTCAAAGCTGCACACTACAGCCACAAGACATTTAAGTTGACCTTGGTTTAAGCTTAACACATCAAAGCTGCCACTACAGCCGTAACAACACATTTAAGCGTAACAACACACTTAAGCTTAACATACACCAACAAGAGCAACACTCCAAGTCTGGAAACACAACAGTCTCAGGCCACATTTACACATAGCCGGGTATTTAGAGAAACGAATATTTCTCCCCCTCCGTTTTCAAAAATAACATCGTGCACACAATATCGTTTTCAAAAACAGTTGCCGTTTACATCAACCCGCATAAATACAAAGGGGCGGCAGTGTAAGGAGAAGGATAAAGCCATGCAAGCCAATCAGAATCCTCAAAATCGACAACGACGAATAGCACGAGCGACTTCCTGTTCCTTTCAAAACAATAGACATGGCGCGAGGTTCGTTCGTGTGGACAGACAGCGAAGCAAATGCAAACAGGCCAAAAGCGTTTTCACAAAAGTAAAAATGAGTACCACTTTAACAGCATCCATGATCAAATAGTAGCCAAACAAACTCATAGACAGTATGGAACAAACTCTAAACATAGGGCGCTCACATGACGTAAGCATTTTCTGGCGCATAATGTGACGTTTGAGAACCTAAAACCCCGTTTCTCCCAGTTGACACGGCAACACATAACCGGCGTTTTCAGAAATGTCCACTTTGGCCGGAGTTTTTAAAAATAATCGTTTTCTGGGATAAAAACGGCGTTTTCGTGTAAATGACAGGCCAAAACGCAGGGAAATATCTGCGTTTTCCCATCGTGTAAACGGGGCCTCAGTCTCTTGGGAGAAGAAACCTCTCCCAGTCCCAGTCCCAGTCCCAGTCCCAGTCCCAGTCCCAGTCCCAGTCCCAGTCCCAGTCCCAGTCCCAGTCTCTCTCTCTCTCTCTCTCTCTCTCTCTCTCTCCCCGGCTCTGCTTAAATACTGGATCCTCTTGCCATTGATGAGGAACAGCTGGTAGGTCCCATCACCTAGATTAGGACAGGGAGGAGCACAAGAAATTGGACAAAAAAACAAACAAAACAAAAACCTTTTAATATATGTCCAAATAGAAACTGTTATTTAAAATGGTAATAATATATCACAATACTGTAGTTTATAGCCTAGGCTACTATATTTTAATCAAATAAATGCAGGTTGGGGGAGCAGCGCAAGAGACTTATTTCAAAAACATTAAAAAAATCCACCTGACACACACACACACAAGTTTCAAGTTTTGAAAAATACAACAACAAACAGTAATATTGTAAAGTATAATAACAATTGAATTTATAATTATATAGGATTATGTAATGGTTCACAAAATTCACGGTTCAATCACTGTCTGTTGTTGCATTGAGACTCTGGTAGGGCTTTATTTTGAAATTCTCGTCAGCAAAATAGAGGGAAAACAAACAATACTGACAATATTGTTTATAAAATGTTACTCACCATGTTAATTTATGGTGAATCTGACTGTTCCGTTGCGTTCGCACCACATACTTGATCATCGTGCTGTAAACATTACCTACGCCAATAGCAGGCGCTTAAATTCGTGACGTGCGCCAATGGCAGCTGCAAAGGAGAAGCAATATGGGAAATACCGACTGTTTTAAGGAATAAACGCAGAATTTTTGGTTCTTGTCGTGTTTAACACAATCTACACTCGATCGCGCGAGGATATCCATCGTGAAAAATCGCAGCTTGAATTTTTTTTTTAGTTACCATCGAAGTGAAAGACAGGTCCTCTCTGTGGTATAAATACAACGTACAACAGAACTACAACTCCCAGCAGGCCGTTGGGTCCATTGGCTGCGCGCGCACACACACTCAATAAATCAATGAATGACACTTGAAAACACAAATGCATACGTCCTGGGACGGTAACACCAGTCAAATTAAATCATTAAAGGAAAATACATCTTTGCAGTGCATACACAGAAGTGCCAATAATATATTTTCACTGCATTTACAATTGCATAAATAAAGCTATGAGATCGTTACAATTAGAAATCAGGAAAAAAAAATGTTTTAAAAAAAGATTTTTTTATTTTTTTTATTTATGTCCAAATACAAACTGTTATTTGAAATGGTAATAATATATCACAATACTGTAGTTTATAGCCTAGGCTACTATATTTTAATCAAATAAATGCAGGCTGGGGGAGCAGCGCAAGAGACTTATTTCAAAAACATTAAAAAAATCCACCTGACACACACACAAGTTTCAAGTTTTGAAAAATACAACAACAAACAGTACTTTTGAACGGTACAGTTGGTTTCATTACAACATTTACACTACATTTATTCATTTAACATAACCTTTATTGACTTAGAAAATGAAGAAAATGACAGGCTAATTAATATGTTATATGAATTTGTGTTTCAATATGTGGCATCGTCAGGTTTTCATACCTCAAATTAAAACCCAGTGATGTCTAATGGTAACAAAATAAAAACGAAACTAAGATTATGCCCTGTATCATGAAGAAAACATAGGTTTATTTTGTGTTACATGACACCTATTGGTGTTGCCTATATGAACAGTGCTAATTCAGGTTAAGAATACACTGTGACAGAGGCAAAACAATTTATTAAAATAATAATAACAACAATAACAATCATGATTATGACGACGCATGCAAAACAGAGAGAAAAGACTCAATTCTATTCGAATAATTACACAATACCACTGTTACGTTCCCAATTCATTTTCTAGGGGCAAAAGGGAAAGTAGCTTTAAAGCAAAAATGAACAGCGACAAAGAAAAGTTAACCTTTCTGAGTCCCAGCACACAATACACAAAGTAAGATTTCCAATACATTTATTTACAATAAGTGATAAATACAATGCAAAAAGAATCCTAAACAAACAGCTCCAAAAGAAAAAGAAATGAAGCCTGTTCTTCAGGAGCAGGTAAAGCCAAAACAAACAAAAGATCTCACTACCCGGTAGAAGGAACACCTATAATTGACCTACAACAATCAACACAAATAAACAACAGAACTCTTACCTTACTTCCTAACTAACAAAAAACAGGAGAAAATGAGAAAAGAAAAATGGCACCCACTCCCTACTGCTCCAACACTCAACAATGGGCAAGCAATTCAAAGCTGCACACTACAGCCACAAGACATTTAAGTTGACCTTGGTTTAAGCTTAACACATCAAAGCTGCCACTACAGCCGTAACAACACATTTAAGCGTAACAACACACTTAAGCTTAACATACACCAACAAGAGCAACACTCCAAGTCTGGAAACACAACAGTCTCAGGCCACATTTACACATAGCCGGGTATTTAGAGAAACGAATATTTCTCCCCCTCCGTTTTCAAAAATAACATCGTGCACACAATATCGTTTTCAAAAACAGTTGCCGTTTACATCAACCCGCATAAATACAAAGGGGCGGCAGTGTAAGGAGAAGGATAAAGCCATGCAAGCCAATCAGAATCCTCAAAATCGACAACGACGAATAGCACGAGCGACTTCCTGTTCCTTTCAAAACAATAGACATGGCGCGAGGTTCGTTCGTGTGGACAGACAGCGAAGCAAATGCAAACAGGCCAAAAGCGTTTTCACAAAAGTAAAAATGAGTACCACTTTAACAGCATCCATGATCAAATAGTAGCCAAACAAACTCATAGACAGTATGGAACAAACTCTAAACATAGGGCGCTCACATGACGTAAGCATTTTCTGGCGCATAATGTGACGTTTGAGAACCTAAAACCCCGTTTCTCCCAGTTGACACGGCAACACATAACCGGCGTTTTCAGAAATGTCCACTTTGGCCGGAGTTTTTAAAAATAATCGTTTTCTGGGATAAAAACGGCGTTTTCGTGTAAATGACAGGCCAAAACGCAGGGAAATATCTGCGTTTTCCCATCGTGTAAACGGGGCCTCAGTCTCTTGGGAGAAGAAACCTCTCCCAGTCCCAGTCCCAGTCCCAGTCCCAGTCCCAGTCCCAGTCCCAGTCCCAGTCTCTCTCTCTCTCTCTCCCCGGCTCTGCTTAAATACTGGATCCTCTTGCCATTGATGAGGAACAGCTGGTAGGTCCCATCACCTAGATTAGGACAGGGAGGAGCACAAGAAATTGGACAAAAAAACAAACAAAACAAAAACCTTTTAATATATGTCCAAATAGAAACTGTTATTTAAAATGGTAATAATATATCACAATACTGTAGTTTATAGCCTAGGCTACTATATTTTAATCAAATAAATGCAGGTTGGGGGAGCAGCGCAAGAGACTTATTTCAAAAACATTAAAAAAATCCACCTGACACACACACACACAAGTTTCAAGTTTTGAAAAATACAACAACAAACAGTAATATTGTAAAGTATAATAACAATTGAATTTATAATTATATAGGATTATGTAATGGTTCACAAAATTCACGGTTCAATCACTGTCTGTTGTTGCATTGAGACTCTGGTAGGGCTTTATTTTGAAATTCTCGTCAGCAAAATAGAGGGAAAACAAACAATACTGACAATATTGTTTATAAAATGTTACTCACCATGTTAATTTATGGTGAATCTGACTGTTCCGTTGCGTTCGCACCACATACTTGATCATCGTGCTGTAAACATTACCTACGCCAATAGCAGGCGCTTAAATTCGTGACGTGCGCCAATGGCAGCTGCAAAGGAGAAGCAATATGGGAAATACCGACTGTTTTAAGGAATAAACGCAGAATTTTTGGTTCTTGTCGTGTTTAACACAATCTACACTCGATCGCGCGAGGATATCCATCGTGAAAAATCGCAGCTTGAATTTTTTTTTTAGTTACCATCGAAGTGAAAGACAGGTCCTCTCTGTGGTATAAATACAACGTACAACAGAACTACAACTCCCAGCAGGCCGTTGGGTCCATTGGCTGCGCGCGCACACACACTCAATAAATCAATGAATGACACTTGAAAACACAAATGCATACGTCCTGGGACGGTAACACCAGTCAAATTAAATCATTAAAGGAAAATACATCTTTGCAGTGCATACACAGAAGTGCCAATAATATATTTTCACTGCATTTACAATTGCATAAATAAAGCTATGAGATCGTTACAATTAGAAATCAGAAAAAAAAATGTTTTAAAAAAAGATTTTTTTTTTTTTTTTTTTACATTTATGTCCAAATACAAACTGTTATTTGAAATGGTAATAATATATCACAATACTGTAGTTTATAGCCTAGGCTACTATATTTTAATCAAATAAATGCAGGCTGGGGGAGCAGCGCAAGAGACTTATTTCAAAAACATTAAAAAAATCCACCTGACACACACACAAGTTTCAAGTTTTGAAAAATACAACAACAAACAGTACTTTTGAACGGTACAGATGGTTTCATTACAACATTTACACTACATTTATTCATTTAACATAACCTTTATTGACTTAGAAAATGAAGAAAATGACAGGCTAATTAATATGTTATATGAATTTGTGTTTCAATATGTGGCATCGTCAGGTTTTCATACCTCAAATTAAAACCCAGTGATGTCTAATGGTAACAAAATAAAAACGAAACTAAGATTATGCCCTGTATCATGAAGAAAACATAGGTTTATTTTGTGTTACATGACACCTATTGGTGTTGCCTATATGAACAGTGCTAATTCAGGTTAAGAATACACTGTGACAGAGGCAAAACAATTTATTAAAATAATAATAACAACAATAACAATCATGATTATGACGACGCATGCAAAACAGAGAGAAAAGACTCAATTCTATTCGAATAATTACACAATACCACTGTTACGTTCCCAATTCATTTTCTAGGGGCAAAAGGGAAAGTAGCTTTAAAGCAAAAATGAACAGCGACAAAGAAAAGTTAACCTATCTGAGTCCCAGCACACAATACACAAAGTAAGATTTCCAATACATTTATTTACAATAAGTGATAAATACAGTGCAAAAAGAATCCTAAACAAACAGCTCCAAAAGAAAAAGAAATGAAGCCTGTTCTTCAGGAGCAGGTAAAGCCAAAACAAACAAAAGATCTCACTACCCGGTAGAAGGAACACCTATAATTGACCTACAACAATCAACACAAATAAACAACAGAACTCTTACCTTACTTCCTAACTAACAAAAAACAGGAGAAAATGAGAAAAGAAAAATGGCACCCACTCCCTACTGCTCCAACACTCAACAATGGGCAAGCAATTCAAAGCTGCACACTACAGCCACAAGACATTTAAGTTGACCTTGGTTTAAGCTTAACACATCAAAGCTGCCACTACAGCCGTAACAACACATTTAAGCGTAACAACACACTTAAGCTTAACATACACCAACAAGAGCAACACTCCAAGTCTGGAAACACAACAGTCTCAGGCCACATTTACACATAGCCGGGTATTTAGAGAAACGAATATTTCTCCCCCTCCGTTTTCAAAAATAACATCGTGCACACAATATCGTTTTCAAAAACAGTTGCCGTTTACATCAACCCGCATAAATACAAAGGGGCGGCAGTGTAAGGAGAAGGATAAAGCCATGCAAGCCAATCAGAATCCTCAAAATCGACAACGACGAATAGCACGAGCGACTTCCTGTTCCTTTCAAAACAATAGACATGGCGCGAGGTTCGTTCGTGTGGACAGACAGCGAAGCAAATGCAAACAGGCCAAAAGCGTTTTCACAAAAGTAAAAATGAGTACCACTTTAACAGCATCCATGATCAAATAGTAGCCAAACAAACTCATAGACAGTATGGAACAAACTCTAAACATAGGGCGCTCACATGACGTAAGCATTTTCTGGCGCATAATGTGACGTTTGAGAACCTAAAACCCCGTTTCTCCCAGTTGACACGGCAACACATAACCGGCGTTTTCAGAAATGTCCACTTTGGCCGGAGTTTTTAAAAATAATCGTTTTCTGGGATAAAAACGGCGTTTTCGTGTAAATGACAGGCCAAAACGCAGGGAAATATCTGCGTTTTCCCATCGTGTAAACGGGGCCTCAGTCTCTTGGGAGAAGAAACCTCTCCCAGTCCCAGTCCCAGTCCCAGTCCCAGTCCCAGTCCCAGTCCCAGTCCCAGTCCCAGTCCCAGTCCCAGTCCCAGTCCCAGTCTCTCTCTCTCTCTCTCTCTCTCTCTCTCTCTCTCCCCGGCTCTGCTTAAATACTGGATCCTCTTGCCATTGATGAGGAACAGCTGGTAGGTCCCATCACCTAGATTAGGACAGGGAGGAGCACAAGAAATTGGACAAAAAAACAAACAAAACAAAAACCTTTTAATATATGTCCAAATAGAAACTGTTATTTAAAATGGTAATAATATATCACAATACTGTAGTTTATAGCCTAGGCTACTATATTTTAATCAAATAAATGCAGGTTGGGGGAGCAGCGCAAGAGACTTATTTCAAAAACATTAAAAAAATCCACCTGACACACACACACACAAGTTTCAAGTTTTGAAAAATACAACAACAAACAGTAATATTGTAAAGTATAATAACAATTGAATTTATAATTATATAGGATTATGTAATGGTTCACAAAATTCACGGTTCAATCACTGTCTGTTGTTGCATTGAGACTCTGGTAGGGCTTTATTTTGAAATTCTCGTCAGCAAAATAGAGGGAAAACAAACAATACTGACAATATTGTTTATAAAATGTTACTCACCATGTTAATTTATGGTGAATCTGACTGTTCCGTTGCGTTCGCACCACATACTTGATCATCGTGCTGTAAACATTACCTACGCCAATAGCAGGCGCTTAAATTCGTGACGTGCGCCAATGGCAGCTGCAAAGGAGAAGCAATATGGGAAATACCGACTGTTTTAAGGAATAAACGCAGAATTTTTGGTTCTTGTCGTGTTTAACACCATCTACACTCGATCGCGCGAGGATATCCATCGTGAAAAATCGCAGCTTGAATTTTTTTTTTAGTTACCATCGAAGTGAAAGACAGGTCCTCTCTGTGGTATAAATACAACGTACAACAGAACTACAACTCCCAGCAGGCCGTTGGGTCCATTGGCTGCGCGCGCACACACACTCAATAAATCAATGAATGACACTTGAAAACACAAATGCATACGTCCTGGGACGGTAACACCAGTCAAATTAAATCATTAAAGGAAAATACATCTTTGCAGTGCATACACAGAAGTGCCAATAATATATTTTCACTGCATTTACAATTGCATAAATAAAGCTATGAGATCGTTACAATTAGAAATCAGAAAAAAAAATGTTTTAAAAAAAGATTTTTTTTTTTTTTTTTTACATTTATGTCCAAATACAAACTGTTATTTGAAATGGTAATAATATATCACAATACTGTAGTTTATAGCCTAGGCTACTATATTTTAATCAAATAAATGCAGGCTGGGGGAGCAGCGCAAGAGACTTATTTCAAAAACATTAAAAAAATCCACCTGACACACACACAAGTTTCAAGTTTTGAAAAATACAACAACAAACAGTACTTTTGAACGGTACAGTTGGTTTCATTACAACATTTACACTACATTTATTCATTTAACATAACCTTTATTGACTTAGAAAATGAAGAAAATGACAGGCTAATTAATATGTTATATGAATTTGTGTTTCAATATGTGGCATCGTCAGGTTTTCATACCTCAAATTAAAACCCAGTGATGTCTAATGGTAACAAAATAAAAACGAAACTAAGATTATGCCCTGTATCATGAAGAAAACATAGGTTTATTTTGTGTTACATGACACCTATTGGTGTTGCCTATATGAACAGTGCTAATTCAGGTTAAGAATACACTGTGACAGAGGCAAAACAATTTATTAAAATAATAATAACAACAATAACAATCATGATTATGACGACGCATGCAAAACAGAGAGAAAAGACTCAATTCTATTCGAATAATTACACAATACCACTGTTACGTTCCCAATTCATTTTCTAGGGGCAAAAGGGAAAGTAGCTTTAAAGCAAAAATGAACAGCGACAAAGAAAAGTTAACCTATCTGAGTCCCAGCACACAATACACAAAGTAAGATTTCCAATACATTTATTTACAATAAGTGATAAATACAGTGCAAAAAGAATCCTAAACAAACAGCTCCAAAAGAAAAAGAAATGAAGCCTGTTCTTCAGGAGCAGGTAAAGCCAAAACAAACAAAAGATCTCACTACCCGGTAGAAGGAACACCTATAATTGACCTACAACAATCAACACAAATAAACAACAGAACTCTTACCTTACTTCCTAACTAACAAAAAACAGGAGAAAATGAGAAAAGAAAAATGGCACCCGCTCCCTACTGCTCCAACACTCAACAATGGGCAAGCAATTCAAAGCTGCACACTACAGCCGTAACAACACATTTAAGCGTAACAACACACTTAAGCTTAACATACACCAACAAGAGCAACACTCCAAGTCTGGTAACACAACAGTCTCAGGCCACATTTACACATAGCCGGGTATTTAGAGAAACGAATATTTCTCCCCCTCCGTTTTCAAAAATAACATCGTGCACGCAATATCGTTTTCAAAAAAAGTTGTCGTTTACATCAACCCGCATAAATACAAAGGGGCGGCAGTGTAAGGAGAAGGATAAAGCCATGCAAGCCAATCAGAATCCTCAAAATCGACAACGACGAATAGCACGAGCGACTTCCTGTTCCTTTCAAAACAATAGACATGGCGCGAGGTTCGTTCGTGTGGACAGACAGCGCGGCAAATGCAAACAGGCCAAAAGCGTTTTCACAAAAGTAAAAATGAGTACCACTTTAACAGCATCCATGATCAAATAGTAGCCAAACAAACTCATAGACAGTATGGAACAAACTCTGAACATAGGGCGCTCACATGACGTAAGCATTTTCTGGCGCATAATGTGACGTTTGAGAACCTAAAACCCCGTTTCTCCCAGTTGACACGGCAACACATAACCGGCGTTTTCAGAAATCTCCACTTTGGCCGGAGTTTTTAGAAATAATCGTTCTCTGGGATAAAAACTGCGTTTTCGTGTAAATGACAGGCCAAAACGCAGGGAAATATCTGCGTTTTCCCATCGTGTAAACGGGGCCTCAGGCTCTTGGGAGAAGAAACCTCTCCCAGTCCCAGTCCCAGTCCCAGTCCCAGTCCCAGTCCCAGTCCCAGTCCCAGTCCCAGTCCCAGTCCCAGTCTCTCTCTCTCCCCCCCGGCTCTGCTTAAATACTGGATCCTCTTGCCATTGATGAGGAACAGCTGGTAGGTCCCATCACCTAGATTAGGACAGGGAGGAGCACAAGAAATTGGACAAAAAAAAACAAAAAAAAAACCTTTTAATATATGTCCAAATAGAAACTGTTATTTAAAATGGTAATAATATATCACAATACTGTAGTTTATAGCCTAGGCTACTATATTTTAATCAAATAAATGCAGGCTGGGGGAGCAGCGCAAGAGACTTATTTCAAAAACATTAAAAAAATCCACCTGACACACACACACAAGTTTCAAGTTTTGAAAAATACAACAACAAACAGTAATATTGTAAAGTATAATAACAATTGAATTTATAATTAGCCTATATAGGATTATGTAATGGTTCACAAAATTCACGGTTCAATCACTGTCTGTTGTTGCATTGAGACTCTGGTAGGGCTTTATTTTGAAATTCTCGTCAGCAAAATAGAGGGAAAACAAACAATATTGACAATATTGTTTATAAAATGTTACTCACCATGTTCATTTATGGTAAATCTGACTGTTCCGTTGCGTTCGCACCACATACTTGATAATCGTGCTGTAAACATTGCCTACGCCAATAGCAGGCGCTTATAATTGTGACGTGCGCCAATGGCAGCTGCAAAGGAGAAGCAATATGGGAAATACCGACTGTTTTAAGGAATAAACGCAGAATTTTTGGTTCTTGTCGTGTTTAACACAATCTACACTCGATCGCGCGAGGATATCCATCGTGAAAAATCGCAGCTTGAATTTTTTTTTAGTTACCATCGAAGTGAAAGACAGGTCCTTTCTGTGGTATAAATACAACGTACAACAAAACTACAACTCCCAGCAGGCAATTGGGTCCATTGGCTGCGCGCGCACACACACACTCAATAAATCAATGAATGACACTTACCCATTAGAAAACGCAAATGCATACGTCCTGGGACGGTAACACCAGTCAAATTAAATCATTCAAGGAAAATACATCTTTGCAGTGCATACACAGAAGTGCCAATAATATATTTTCACTGCATTTACAATTGCAGAAATAAAGCTATGAGATCGTTATTACAATTAGAAATCAGAAAAAAAAAAAAAAAAAAAAAACATTTATTTTTTATTTTTTTATATATGTCCAAATAGAAAACTGTTATTTAAAATGGTAATAATACATCACAATACTGTAGTTTATAGCCTAGGCTACTATATTTTAATCAAATAAATGCAGGCTGGGGGAGCAGTGCAAGAGACTTATTTCAAAAACATTAAAAAAATCCACCTGACACACACACACACAAGTTTCAAGTTTTGAAAAATACAACAACAAACAGTACTTTTGAACGGTACAGTTGGTTTCATTACAACATTTACACTACATTTATTCATTTAACATAACCTTTATTGACTTAGAAAATGAAGAAAATGACAGGCTAATTAATATGTTATATGAATTTGTGTTTCAATATGTGGCATCGTCAGGTTTTCATACCTCAAATTAAAACCCAGTGATGTCTAATGGTAACAAAATAAAAACGAAACTAAGATTATGCCCTGTATCATGAAGAAAACATAGGTTTATTTTGTGTTACATGACACCTATTGGTGTTGCCTATATGAACAGTGCTAATTCAGGTTAAGAATACACTGTGACAGAGGCAAAACAATTTATTAAAATAATAATAACAACAATAACAATAATGATTATGACGACGCATGCAAAACAGAGAGAAAAGACTCAATTCTATTCGAATAATTACACAATACCACTGTTACGTTCCCAATTCATTTTCTAGGGGCAAAAGGGAAAGTAGCTTTAAAGCTAAAATGAACAGCGACAAAGAAAAGTTAACCTATCTGAGTCCCAGCACACAATACACAAAGTAAGATTTCCAATACATTTATTTACAATAAGTGATAAATACAGTGCAAAAAGAATCCTAAACAAACAGCTCCAAAAGAAAAAGAAATGAAGCCTGTTCTTCAGGAGCAGGTAAAGCCAAAACAAACAAAAGATCTCACTACCCGGTAGAAGGAACACCTAATTGACCTACAACAATCAACACAAATAAACAACAGAACTCTTACCTTACTTCCTAACTAACAAAAAACAGGAGAAAATGAGAAAAGAAAAATGGCACCCGCTCCCTACTGCTCCAACACTCAACAATGGGCAAGCAATTCAAAGCTGCACACTACAGCCGTAACAACACATTTAAGCGTAACAACACACTTAAGCTTAACATACACCAACAAGAGCAACACTCCAAGTCTGGTAACACAACAGTCTCAGGCCACATTTACACATAGCCGGGTATTTAGAGAAACGAATATTTCTCCCCCTCCGTTTTCAAAAATAACATCGTGCACGCAATATCGTTTTCAAAAAAAGTTGTCGTTTACATCAACCCGCATAAATACAAAGGGGCGGCAGTGTAAGGAGAAGGATAAAGCCATGCAAGCCAATCAGAATCCTCAAAATCGACAACGACGAATAGCACGAGCGACTTCCTGTTCCTTTCAAAACAATAGACATGGCGCGAGGTTCGTTCGTGTGGACAGACAGCGCGGCAAATGCAAACAGGCCAAAAGCGTTTTCACAAAAGTAAAAATGAGTACCACTTTAACAGCATCCATGATCAAATAGTAGCCAAACAAACTCATAGACAGTATGGAACAAACTCTGAACATAGGGCGCTCACATGACGTAAGCATTTTCTGGCGCATAATGTGACGTTTGAGAACCTAAAACCCCGTTTCTCCCAGTTGACACGGCAACACATAACCGGCGTTTTCAGAAATCTCCACTTTGGCCGGAGTTTTTAGAAATAATCGTTCTCTGGGATAAAAACTGCGTTTTCGTGTAAATGACAGGCCAAAACGCAGGGAAATATCTGCGTTTTCCCATCGTGTAAACGGGGCCTCAGGCTCTTGGGAGAAGAAACCTCTCCCAGTCCCAGTCCCAGTCCCAGTCCCAGTCCCAGTCCCAGTCCCAGTCCCAGTCTCTCTCTCTCCCCCCCGGCTCTGCTTAAATACTGGATCCTCTTGCCATTGATGAGGAACAGCTGGTAGGTCCCATCACCTAGATTAGGACAGGGAGGAGCACAAGAAATTGGACAAAAAAAAACAAAAAAAAAACCTTTTAATATATGTCCAAATAGAAACTGTTATTTAAAATGGTAATAATATATCACAATACTGTAGTTTATAGCCTAGGCTACTATATTTTAATCAAATAAATGCAGGCTGGGGGAGCAGCGCAAGAGACTTATTTCAAAAACATTTAAAAAATCCACCTGACACACACACACAAGTTTCAAGTTTTGAAAAATACAACAACAAACAGTAATATTGTAAAGTATAATAACAATTGAATTTATAATTAGCCTATATAGGATTATGTAATGGTTCACAAAATTCACGGTTCAATCACTGTCTGTTGTTGCATTGAGACTCTGGTAGGGCTTTATTTTGAAATTCTCGTCAGCAAAATAGAGGGAAAACAAACAATATTGACAATATTGTTTATAAAATGTTACTCACCATGTTCATTTATGGTAAATCTGACTGTTCCGTTGCGTTCGCACCACATACTTGATAATCGTGCTGTAAACATTGCCTACGCCAATAGCAGGCGCTTATAATTGTGACGTGCGCCAATGGCAGCTGCAAAGGAGAAGCAATATGGGAAATACCGACTGTTTTAAGGAATAAACGCAGAATTTTTGGTTCTTGTCGTGTTTAACACAATCTACACTCGATCGCGCGAGGATATCCATCGTGAAAAATCGCAGCTTGAATTTTTTTTTAGTTACCATCGAAGTGAAAGACAGGTCCTTTCTGTGGTATAAATACAACGTACAACAAAACTACAACTCCCAGCAGGCAATTGGGTCCATTGGCTGCGCGCGCACACACACACTCAATAAATCAATGAATGACACTTACCCATTAGAAAACGCAAATGCATACGTCCTGGGACGGTAACACCAGTCAAATTAAATCATTCAAGGAAAATACATCTTTGCAGTGCATACACAGAAGTGCCAATAATATATTTTCACTGCATTTACAATTGCAGAAATAAAGCTATGAGATCGTTATTACAATTAGAAATCAGAAAAAAAAAAAAAAAAAAAAAACATTTATTTTTTATTTTTTTATATATGTCCAAATAGAAAACTGTTATTTAAAATGGTAATAATACATCACAATACTGTAGTTTATAGCCTAGGCTACTATATTTTAATCAAATAAATGCAGGCTGGGGGAGCAGTGCAAGAGACTTATTTCAAAAACATTAAAAAAATCCACCTGACACACACACACACAAGTTTCAAGTTTTGAAAAATACAACAACAAACAGTACTTTTGAACGGTACAGTTGGTTTCATTACAACATTTACACTACATTTATTCATTTAACATAACCTTTATTGACTTAGAAAATGAAGAAAATGACAGGCTAATTAATATGTTATATGAATTTGTGTTTCAATATGTGGCATCGTCAGGTTTTCATACCTCAAATTAAAACCCAGTGATGTCTAATGGTAACAAAATAAAAACGAAACTAAGATTATGCCCTGTATCATGAAGAAAACATAGGTTTATTTTGTGTTACATGACACCTATTGGTGTTGCCTATATGAACAGTGCTAATTCAGGTTAAGAATACACTGTGACAGAGGCAAAACAATTTATTAAAATAATAATAACAACAATAACAATAATGATTATGACGACGCATGCAAAACAGAGAGAAAAGACTCAATTCTATTCGAATAATTACACAATACCACTGTTACGTTCCCAATTCATTTTCTAGGGGCAAAAGGGAAAGTAGCTTTAAAGCTAAAATGAACAGCGACAAAGAAAAGTTAACCTATCTGAGTCCCAGCACACAATACACAAAGTAAGATTTCCAATACATTTATTTACAATAAGTGATAAATACAGTGCAAAAAGAATCCTAAACAAACAGCTCCAAAAGAAAAAGAAATGAAGCCTGTTCTTCAGGAGCAGGTAAAGCCAAAACAAACAAAAGATCTCACTACCCGGTAGAAGGAACACCTAATTGACCTACAACAATCAACACAAATAAACAACAGAACTCTTACCTTACTTCCTAACTAACAAAAAACAGGAGAAAATGAGAAAAGAAAAATGGCACCCGCTCCCTACTGCTCCAACACTCAACAATGGGCAAGCAATTCAAAGCTGCACACTACAGCCGTAACAACACATTTAAGCGTAACAACACACTTAAGCTTAACATACACCAACAAGAGCAACACTCCAAGTCTGGTAACACAACAGTCTCAGGCCACATTTACACATAGCCGGGTATTTAGAGAAACGAATATTTCTCCCCCTCCGTTTTCAAAAATAACATCGTGCACGCAATATCGTTTTCAAAAAAAGTTGTCGTTTACATCAACCCGCATAAATACAAAGGGGCGGCAGTGTAAGGAGAAGGATAAAGCCATGCAAGCCAATCAGAATCCTCAAAATCGACAACGACGAATAGCACGAGCGACTTCCTGTTCCTTTCAAAACAATAGACATGGCGCGAGGTTCGTTCGTGTGGACAGACAGCGCGGCAAATGCAAACAGGCCAAAAGCGTTTTCACAAAAGTAAAAATGAGTACCACTTTAACAGCATCCATGATCAAATAGTAGCCAAACAAACTCATAGACAGTATGGAACAAACTCTGAACATAGGGCGCTCACATGACGTAAGCATTTTCTGGCGCATAATGTGACGTTTGAGAACCTAAAACCCCGTTTCTCCCAGTTGACACGGCAACACATAACCGGCGTTTTCAGAAATCTCCACTTTGGCCGGAGTTTTTAGAAATAATCGTTCTCTGGGATAAAAACTGCGTTTTCGTGTAAATGACAGGCCAAAACGCAGGGAAATATCTGCGTTTTCCCATCGTGTAAACGGGGCCTCAGGCTCTTGGGAGAAGAAACCTCTCCCAGTCCCAGTCCCAGTCCCAGTCCCAGTCCCAGTCCCAGTCCCAGTCCCAGTCCCAGTCCCAGTCCCAGTCTCTCTCTCTCCCCCCCCGGCTCTGCTTAAATACTGGATCCTCTTGCCATTGATGAGGAACAGCTGGTAGGTCCCATCACCTAGATTAGGACAGGGAGGAGCACAAGAAATTGGACAAAAAAAACCAAAAAAAAAACCTTTTAATATATGTCCAAATAGAAACTGTTATTTAAAATGGTAATAATATATCACAATACTGTAGTTTATACCCTAGGCTACTATATTTTAATCAAATAAATGCAGGCTGGGGGAGCAGCGCAAGAGACTTATTTCAAAAACATTAAAAAAATCCACCTGACACACACACACAAGTTTCAAGTTTTGAAAAATACAACAACAAACAGTAATATTGTAAAGTATAATAACAATTGAATTTATAATTAGCCTATATAGGATTATGTAATGGTTCACAAAATTCACGGTTCAATCACTGTCTGTTGTTGCATTGAGACTCTGGTAGGGCTTTATTTTGAAATTCTCGTCAGCAAAATAGAGGGAAAACAAACAATATTGACAATATTGTTTATAAAATGTTACTCACCATGTTCATTTATGGTAAATCTGACTGTTCCGTTGCGTTCGCACCACATACTTGATAATCGTGCTGTAAACATTGCCTACGCCAATAGCAGGCGCTTATAATTGTGACGTGCGCCAATGGCAGCTGCAAAGGAGAAGCAATATGGGAAATACCGACTGTTTTAAGGAATAAACGCAGAATTTTTGGTTCTTGTCGTGTTTAACACAATCTACACTCGATCGCGCGAGGATATCCATCGTGAAAAATCGCAGCTTGAATTTTTTTTTAGTTACCATCGAAGTGAAAGACAGGTCCTTTCTGTGGTATAAATACAACGTACAACAAAACTACAACTCCCAGCAGGCAATTGGGTCCATTGGCTGCGCGCGCACACACACACTCAATAAATCAATGAATGACACTTACCCATTAGAAAACGCAAATGCATACGTCCTGGGACGGTAACACCAGTCAAATTAAATCATTCAAGGAAAATACATCTTTGCAGTGCATACACAGAAGTGCCAATAATATATTTTCACTGCATTTACAATTGCAGAAATAAAGCTATGAGATCGTTATTACAATTAGAAATCAGAAAAAAAAAAAAAAAAAAAAAACATTTATTTTTTATTTTTTTATATATGTCCAAATAGAAAACTGTTATTTAAAATGGTAATAATACATCACAATACTGTAGTTTATAGCCTAGGCTACTATATTTTAATCAAATAAATGCAGGCTGGGGGAGCAGTGCAAGAGACTTATTTCAAAAACATTAAAAAAATCCACCTGACACACACACACACAAGTTTCAAGTTTTGAAAAATACAACAACAAACAGTACTTTTGAACGGTACAGTTGGTTTCATTACAACATTTACACTACATTTATTCATTTAACATAACCTTTATTGACTTAGAAAATGAAGAAAATGACAGGCTAATTAATATGTTATATGAATTTGTGTTTCAATATGTGGCATCGTCAGGTTTTCATACCTCAAATTAAAACCCAGTGATGTCTAATGGTAACAAAATAAAAACGAAACTAAGATTATGCCCTGTATCATGAAGAAAACATAGGTTTATTTTGTGTTACATGACACCTATTGGTGTTGCCTATATGAACAGTGCTAATTCAGGTTAAGAATACACTGTGACAGAGGCAAAACAATTTATTAAAATAATAATAACAACAATAACAATAATGATTATGACGACGCATGCAAAACAGAGAGAAAAGACTCAATTCTATTCGAATAATTACACAATACCACTGTTACGTTCCCAATTCATTTTCTAGGGGCAAAAGGGAAAGTAGCTTTAAAGCTAAAATGAACAGCGACAAAGAAAAGTTAACCTATCTGAGTCCCAGCACACAATACACAAAGTAAGATTTCCAATACATTTATTTACAATAAGTGATAAATACAGTGCAAAAAGAATCCTAAACAAACAGCTCCAAAAGAAAAAGAAATGAAGCCTGTTCTTCAGGAGCAGGTAAAGCCAAAACAAACAAAAGATCTCACTACCCGGTAGAAGGAACACCTAATTGACCTACAACAATCAACACAAATAAACAACAGAACTCTTACCTTACTTCCTAACTAACAAAAAACAGGAGAAAATGAGAAAAGAAAAATGGCACCCGCTCCCTACTGCTCCAACACTCAACAATGGGCAAGCAATTCAAAGCTGCACACTACAGCCGTAACAACACATTTAAGCGTAACAACACACTTAAGCTTAACATACACCAACAAGAGCAACACTCCAAGTCTGGTAACACAACAGTCTCAGGCCACATTTACACATAGCCGGGTATTTAGAGAAACGAATATTTCTCCCCCTCCGTTTTCAAAAATAACATCGTGCACGCAATATCGTTTTCAAAAAAAGTTGTCGTTTACATCAACCCGCATAAATACAAAGGGGCGGCAGTGTAAGGAGAAGGATAAAGCCATGCAAGCCAATCAGAATCCTCAAAATCGACAACGACGAATAGCACGAGCGACTTCCTGTTCCTTTCAAAACAATAGACATGGCGCGAGGTTCGTTCGTGTGGACAGACAGCGCGGCAAATGCAAACAGGCCAAAAGCGTTTTCACAAAAGTAAAAATGAGTACCACTTTAACAGCATCCATGATCAAATAGTAGCCAAACAAACTCATAGACAGTATGGAACAAACTCTGAACATAGGGCGCTCACATGACGTAAGCATTTTCTGGCGCATAATGTGACGTTTGAGAACCTAAAACCCCGTTTCTCCCAGTTGACACGGCAACACATAACCGGCGTTTTCAGAAATCTCCACTTTGGCCGGAGTTTTTAGAAATAATCGTTCTCTGGGATAAAAACTGCGTTTTCGTGTAAATGACAGGCCAAAACGCAGGGAAATATCTGCGTTTTCCCATCGTGTAAACGGGGCCTCAGGCTCTTGGGAGAAGAAACCTCTCCCAGTCCCAGTCCCAGTCCCAGTCTCCCAGTCCCAGTCCCAGTCCCAGTCCCAGTCCCAGTCCCAGTCCCAGTCCCAGTCCCAGTCTCTCTCTCTCCCCCCCGGCTCTGCTTAAATACTGGATCCTCTTGCCATTGATGAGGAACAGCTGGTAGGTCCCATCACCTAGATTAGGACAGGGAGGAGCACAAGAAATTGGACAAAAAAAAACAAAAAAAAAACCTTTTAATATATGTCCAAATAGAAACTGTTATTTAAAATGGTAATAATATATCACAATACTGTAGTTTATAGCCTAGGCTACTATATTTTAATCAAATAAATGCAGGCTGGGGGAGCAGCGCAAGAGACTTATTTCAAAAACATTTAAAAAATCCACCTGACACACACACACAAGTTTCAAGTTTTGAAAAATACAACAACAAACAGTAATATTGTAAAGTATAATAACAATTGAATTTATAATTAGCCTATATAGGATTATGTAATGGTTCACAAAATTCACGGTTCAATCACTGTCTGTTGTTGCATTGAGACTCTGGTAGGGCTTTATTTTGAAATTCTCGTCAGCAAAATAGAGGGAAAACAAACAATATTGACAATATTGTTTATAAAATGTTACTCACCATGTTCATTTATGGTAAATCTGACTGTTCCGTTGCGTTCGCACCACATACTTGATAATCGTGCTGTAAACATTGCCTACGCCAATAGCAGGCGCTTATAATTGTGACGTGCGCCAATGGCAGCTGCAAAGGAGAAGCAATATGGGAAATACCGACTGTTTTAAGGAATAAACGCAGAATTTTTGGTTCTTGTCGTGTTTAACACAATCTACACTCGATCGCGCGAGGATATCCATCGTGAAAAATCGCAGCTTGAATTTTTTTTTAGTTACCATCGAAGTGAAAGACAGGTCCTTTCTGTGGTATAAATACAACGTACAACAAAACTACAACTCCCAGCAGGCAATTGGGTCCATTGGCTGCGCGCGCACACACACTCAATAAATCAATGAATGACACTTACCCATTAGAAAACGCAAATGCATACGTCCTGGGACGGTAACACCAGTCAAATTAAATCATTCAAGGAAAATACATCTTTGCAGTGCATACATAGAAGTGCCAATAATATATTTTCACTGCATTTACAATTGCAGAAATAAAGCTATGAGATCGTTATTACAATTAGAAATCAGAAAAAAAAAAAAAAAAAAAAAAAATTTTTTTTTTTTTTTTTTATATATGTCCAAATAGAAAACTGTTATTTAAAATGGTAATAATACATCACAATACTGTAGTTTATAGCCTAGGCTACTATATTTTAATCAAATAAATGCAGGCTGGGGGAGCAGTGCAAGAGACTTATTTCAAAAACATTAAAAAAATCCACCTGACACACACACACACAAGTTTCAAGTTTTGAAAAATACAACAACAAACAGTACTTTTGAACGGTACAGTTGGTTTCATTACAACATTTACACTACATTTATTCATTTAACATAACCTTTATTGACTTAGAAAATGAAGAAAATGACAGGCTAATTAATATGTTATATGAATTTGTGTTTCAATATGTGGCATCGTCAGGTTTTCATACCTCAAATTAAAACCCAGTGATGTCTAATGGTAACAAAATAAAAACGAAACTAAGATTATGCCCTGTATCATGAAGAAAACATAGGTTTATTTTGTGTTACATGACACCTATTGGTGTTGCCTATATGAACAGTGCTAATTCAGGTTAAGAATACACTGTGACAGAGGCAAAACAATTTATTAAAATAATAATAACAACAATAACAATAATGATTATGACGACGCATGCAAAACAGAGAGAAAAGACTCAATTCTATTCGAATAATTACACAATACCACTGTTACGTTCCCAATTCATTTTCTAGGGGCAAAAGGGAAAGTAGCTTTAAAGCTAAAATGAACAGCGACAAAGAAAAGTTAACCTATCTGAGTCCCAGCACACAATACACAAAGTAAGATTTCCAATACATTTATTTACAATAAGTGATAAATACAGTGCAAAAAGAATCCTAAACAAACAGCTCCAAAAGAAAAAGAAATGAAGCCTGTTCTTCAGGAGCAGGTAAAGCCAAAACAAACAAAAGATCTCACTACCCGGTAGAAGGAACACCTAATTGACCTACAACAATCAACACAAATAAACAACAGAACTCTTACCTTACTTCCTAACTAACAAAAAACAGGAGAAAATGAGAAAAGAAAAATGGCACCCACTCCCTACTGCTCCAACACTCAACAATGGGCAAGCAATTCAAAGCTGCACACTACAGCCGTAACAACACATTTAAGCGTAACAACACACTTAAGCTTAACATACACCAACAAGAGCAACACTCCAAGTCTGGTAACACAACAGTCTCAGGCCACATTTACACATAGCCGGGTATTTAGAGAAACGAATATTTCTCCCCCTCCGTTTTCAAAAATAACATCGTGCACGCAATATCGTTTTCAAAAAAAGTTGTCGTTTACATCAACCCGCATAAATACAAAGGGGCGGCAGTGTAAGGAGAAGGATAAAGCCATGCAAGCCAATCAGAATCCTCAAAATCGACAACGACGAATAGCACGAGCGACTTCCTGTTCCTTTCAAAACAATAGACATGGCGCGAGGTTCGTTCGTGTGGACAGACAGCGCGGCAAATGCAAACAGGCCAAAAGCGTTTTCACAAAAGTAAAAATGAGTACCACTTTAACAGCATCCATGATCAAATAGTAGCCAAACAAACTCATAGACAGTATGGAACAAACTCTGAACATAGGGCGCTCACATGACGTAAGCATTTTCTGGCGCATAATGTGACGTTTGAGAACCTAAAACCCCGTTTCTCCCAGTTGACACGGCAACACATAACCGGCGTTTTCAGAAATCTCCACTTTGGCCGGAGTTTTTAGAAATAATCGTTCTCTGGGATAAAAACTGCGTTTTCGTGTAAATGACAGGCCAAAACGCAGGGAAATATCTGCGTTTTCCCATCGTGTAAACGGGGCCTCAGGCTCTTGGGAGAAGAAACCTCTCCCAGTCCCAGTCCCAGTCCCAGTCCCAGTCCCAGTCCCAGTCCCAGTCCCAGTCCCAGTCTCTCTCTCTCCCCCCCGGCTCTGCTTAAATACTGGATCCTCTTGCCATTGATGAGGAACAGCTGGTAGGTCCCATCACCTAGATTAGGACAGGGAGGAGCACAAGAAATTGGACAAAAAAAAACAAAAAAAAAACCTTTTAATATATGTCCAAATAGAAACTGTTATTTAAAATGGTAATAATATATCACAATACTGTAGTTTATAGCCTAGGCTACTATATTTTAATCAAATAAATGCAGGCTGGGGGAGCAGCGCAAGAGACTTATTTCAAAAACATTAAAAAAATCCACCTGACACACACACACAAGTTTCAAGTTTTGAAAAATACAACAACAAACAGTAATATTGTAAAGTATAATAACAATTGAATTTATAATTAGCCTATATAGGATTATGTAATGGTTCACAAAATTCACGGTTCAATCACTGTCTGTTGTTGCATTGAGACTCTGGTAGGGCTTTATTTTGAAATTCTCGTCAGCAAAATAGAGGGAAAACAAACAATATTGACAATATTGTTTATAAAATGTTACTCACCATGTTCATTTATGGTAAATCTGACTGTTCCGTTGCGTTCGCACCACATACTTGATAATCGTGCTGTAAACATTGCCTACGCCAATAGCAGGCGCTTATAATTGTGACGTGCGCCAATGGCAGCTGCAAAGGAGAAGCAATATGGGAAATACCGACTGTTTTAAGGAATAAACGCAGAATTTTTGGTTCTTGTCGTGTTTAACACAATCTACACTCGATCGCGCGAGGATATCCATCGTGAAAAATCGCAGCTTGAATTTTTTTTTAGTTACCATCGAAGTGAAAGACAGGTCCTTTCTGTGGTATAAATACAACGTACAACAAAACTACAACTCCCAGCAGGCAATTGGGTCCATTGGCTGCGCGCGCACACACACACTCAATAAATCAATGAATGACACTTACCCATTAGAAAACGCAAATGCATACGTCCTGGGACGGTAACACCAGTCAAATTAAATCATTCAAGGAAAATACATCTTTGCAGTGCATACACAGAAGTGCCAATAATATATTTTCACTGCATTTACAATTGCAGAAATAAAGCTATGAGATCGTTATTACAATTAGAAATCAGAAAAAAAAAAAAAAAAAAAAAACATTTATTTTTTATTTTTTTATATATGTCCAAATAGAAAACTGTTATTTAAAATGGTAATAATACATCACAATACTGTAGTTTATAGCCTAGGCTACTATATTTTAATCAAATAAATGCAGGCTGGGGGAGCAGTGCAAGAGACTTATTTCAAAAACATTAAAAAAATCCACCTGACACACACACACACAAGTTTCAAGTTTTGAAAAATACAACAACAAACAGTACTTTTGAACGGTACAGTTGGTTTCATTACAACATTTACACTACATTTATTCATTTAACATAACCTTTATTGACTTAGAAAATGAAGAAAATGACAGGCTAATTAATATGTTATATGAATTTGTGTTTCAATATGTGGCATCGTCAGGTTTTCATACCTCAAATTAAAACCCAGTGATGTCTAATGGTAACAAAATAAAAACGAAACTAAGATTATGCCCTGTATCATGAAGAAAACATAGGTTTATTTTGTGTTACATGACACCTATTGGTGTTGCCTATATGAACAGTGCTAATTCAGGTTAAGAATACACTGTGACAGAGGCAAAACAATTTATTAAAATAATAATAACAACAATAACAATAATGATTATGACGACGCATGCAAAACAGAGAGAAAAGACTCAATTCTATTCGAATAATTACACAATACCACTGTTACGTTCCCAATTCATTTTCTAGGGGCAAAAGGGAAAGTAGCTTTAAAGCTAAAATGAACAGCGACAAAGAAAAGTTAACCTATCTGAGTCCCAGCACACAATACACAAAGTAAGATTTCCAATACATTTATTTACAATAAGTGATAAATACAGTGCAAAAAGAATCCTAAACAAACAGCTCCAAAAGAAAAAGAAATGAAGCCTGTTCTTCAGGAGCAGGTAAAGCCAAAACAAACAAAAGATCTCACTACCCGGTAGAAGGAACACCTAATTGACCTACAACAATCAACACAAATAAACAACAGAACTCTTACCTTACTTCCTAACTAACAAAAAACAGGAGAAAATGAGAAAAGAAAAATGGCACCCGCTCCCTACTGCTCCAACACTCAACAATGGGCAAGCAATTCAAAGCTGCACACTACAGCCGTAACAACACATTTAAGCGTAACAACACACTTAAGCTTAACATACACCAACAAGAGCAACACTCCAAGTCTGGTAACACAACAGTCTCAGGCCACATTTACACATAGCCGGGTATTTAGAGAAACGAATATTTCTCCCCCTCCGTTTTCAAAAATAACATCGTGCACGCAATATCGTTTTCAAAAAAAGTTGTCGTTTACATCAACCCGCATAAATACAAAGGGGCGGCAGTGTAAGGAGAAGGATAAAGCCATGCAAGCCAATCAGAATCCTCAAAATCGACAACGACGAATAGCACGAGCGACTTCCTGTTCCTTTCAAAACAATAGACATGGCGCGAGGTTCGTTCGTGTGGACAGACAGCGCGGCAAATGCAAACAGGCCAAAAGCGTTTTCACAAAAGTAAAAATGAGTACCACTTTAACAGCATCCATGATCAAATAGTAGCCAAACAAACTCATAGACAGTATGGAACAAACTCTGAACATAGGGCGCTCACATGACGTAAGCATTTTCTGGCGCATAATGTGACGTTTGAGAACCTAAAACCCCGTTTCTCCCAGTTGACACGGCAGCACATAACCGGCGTTTTCAGAAATCTCCACTTTGGCCGGAGTTTTTAGAAATAATCGTTCTCTGGGATAAAAACTGCGTTTTCGTGTAAATGACAGGCCAAAACGCAGGGAAATATCTGCGTTTTCCCATCGTGTAAACGGGGCCTCAGGCTCTTGGGAGAAGAAACCTCTCCCAGTCCCAGTCCCAGTCCCAGTCCCAGTCCCAGTCCCAGTCCCAGTCCCAGTCCCAGTCCCAGTCTCTCTCTCTCCCCCCCGGCTCTGCTTAAATACTGGATCCTCTTGCCATTGATGAGGAACAGCTGGTAGGTCCCATCACCTAGATTAGGACAGGGAGGAGCACAAGAAATTGGACAAAAAAAAACAAAAAAAAAACCTTTTAATATATGTCCAAATAGAAACTGTTATTTAAAATGGTAATAATATATCACAATACTGTAGTTTATAGCCTAGGCTACTATATTTTAATCAAATAAATGCAGGCTGGGGGAGCAGCGCAAGAGACTTATTTCAAAAACATTAAAAAAATCCACCTGACACACACACACAAGTTTCAAGTTTTGAAAAATACAACAACAAACAGTAATATTGTAAAGTATAATAACAATTGAATTTATAATTAGCCTATATAGGATTATGTAATGGTTCACAAAATTCACGGTTCAATCACTGTCTGTTGTTGCATTGAGACTCTGGTAGGGCTTTATTTTGAAATTCTCGTCAGCAAAATAGAGGGAAAACAAACAATATTGACAATATTGTTTATAAAATGTTACTCACCATGTTCATTTATGGTAAATCTGACTGTTCCGTTGCGTTCGCACCACATACTTGATAATCGTGCTGTAAACATTGCCTACGCCAATAGCAGGCGCTTATAATTGTGACGTGCGCCAATGGCAGCTGCAAAGGAGAAGCAATATGGGAAATACCGACTGTTTTAAGGAATAAACGCAGAATTTTTGGTTCTTGTCGTGTTTAACACAATCTACACTCGATCGCGCGAGGATATCCATCGTGAAAAATCGCAGCTTGAATTTTTTTTTAGTTACCATCGAAGTGAAAGACAGGTCCTTTCTGTGGTATAAATACAACGTACAACAAAACTACAACTCCCAGCAGGCAATTGGGTCCATTGGCTGCGCGCGCACACACACACTCAATAAATCAATGAATGACACTTACCCATTAGAAAACGCAAATGCATACGTCCTGGGACGGTAACACCAGTCAAATTAAATCATTCAAGGAAAATACATCTTTGCAGTGCATACACAGAAGTGCCAATAATATATTTTCACTGCATTTACAATTGCAGAAATAAAGCTATGAGATCGTTATTACAATTAGAAATCAGAAAAAAAAAAAAAAAAAAAAAACATTTATTTTTTATTTTTTTATATATGTCCAAATAGAAAACTGTTATTTAAAATGGTAATAATACATCACAATACTGTAGTTTATAGCCTAGGCTACTATATTTTAATCAAATAAATGCAGGCTGGGGGAGCAGTGCAAGAGACTTATTTCAAAAACATTAAAAAAATCCACCTGACACACACACACACAAGTTTCAAGTTTTGAAAAATACAACAACAAACAGTACTTTTGAACGGTACAGTTGGTTTCATTACAACATTTACACTACATTTATTCATTTAACATAACCTTTATTGACTTAGAAAATGAAGAAAATGACAGGCTAATTAATATGTTATATGAATTTGTGTTTCAATATGTGGCATCGTCAGGTTTTCATACCTCAAATTAAAACCCAGTGATGTCTAATGGTAACAAAATAAAAACGAAACTAAGATTATGCCCTGTATCATGAAGAAAACATAGGTTTATTTTGTGTTACATGACACCTATTGGTGTTGCCTATATGAACAGTGCTAATTCAGGTTAAGAATACACTGTGACAGAGGCAAAACAATTTATTAAAATAATAATAACAACAATAACAATAATGATTATGACGACGCATGCAAAACAGAGAGAAAAGACTCAATTCTATTCGAATAATTACACAATACCACTGTTACGTTCCCAATTCATTTTCTAGGGGCAAAAGGGAAAGTAGCTTTAAAGCTAAAATGAACAGCGACAAAGAAAAGTTAACCTATCTGAGTCCCAGCACACAATACACAAAGTAAGATTTCCAATACATTTATTTACAATAAGTGATAAATACAGTGCAAAAAGAATCCTAAACAAACAGCTCCAAAAGAAAAAGAAATGAAGCCTGTTCTTCAGGAGCAGGTAAAGCCAAAACAAACAAAAGATCTCACTACCCGGTAGAAGGAACACCTAATTGACCTACAACAATCAACACAAATAAACAACAGAACTCTTACCTTACTTCCTAACTAACAAAAAACAGGAGAAAATGAGAAAAGAAAAATGGCACCCACTCCCTACTGCTCCAACACTCAACAATGGGCAAGCAATTCAAAGCTGCACACTACAGCCGTAACAACACATTTAAGCGTAACAACACACTTAAGCTTAACATACACCAACAAGAGCAACACTCCAAGTCTGGTAACACAACAGTCTCAGGCCACATTTACACATAGCCGGGTATTTAGAGAAACGAATATTTCTCCCCCTCCGTTTTCAAAAATAACATCGTGCACGCAATATCGTTTTCAAAAAAAGTTGTCGTTTACATCAACCCGCATAAATACAAAGGGGCGGCAGTGTAAGGAGAAGGATAAAGCCATGCAAGCCAATCAGAATCCTCAAAATCGACAACGACGAATAGCACGAGCGACTTCCTGTTCCTTTCAAAACAATAGACATGGCGCGAGGTTCGTTCGTGTGGACAGACAGCGCGGCAAATGCAAACAGGCCAAAAGCGTTTTCACAAAAGTAAAAATGAGTACCACTTTAACAGCATCCATGATCAAATAGTAGCCAAACAAACTCATAGACAGTATGGAACAAACTCTGAACATAGGGCGCTCACATGACGTAAGCATTTTCTGGCGCATAATGTGACGTTTGAGAACCTAAAACCCCGTTTCTCCCAGTTGACACGGCAACACATAACCGGCGTTTTCAGAAATCTCCACTTTGGCCGGAGTTTTTAGAAATAATCGTTCTCTGGGATAAAAACTGCGTTTTCGTGTAAATGACAGGCCAAAACGCAGGGAAATATCTGCGTTTTCCCATCGTGTAAACGGGGCCTCAGGCTCTTGGGAGAAGAAACCTCTCCCAGTCCCAGTCCCAGTCCCAGTCCCAGTCCCAGTCCCAGTCCCAGTCCCAGTCTCTCTCTCTCCCCCCCGGCTCTGCTTAAATACTGGATCCTCTTGCCATTGATGAGGAACAGCTGGTAGGTCCCATCACCTAGATTAGGACAGGGAGGAGCACAAGAAATTGGACAAAAAAAAACAAAAAAAAAACCTTTTAATATATGTCCAAATAGAAACTGTTATTTAAAATGGTAATAATATATCACAATACTGTAGTTTATAGCCTAGGCTACTATATTTTAATCAAATAAATGCAGGCTGGGGGAGCAGCGCAAGAGACTTATTTCAAAAACATTAAAAAAATCCACCTGACACACACACACAAGTTTCAAGTTTTGAAAAATACAACAACAAACAGTAATATTGTAAAGTATAATAACAATTGAATTTATAATTAGCCTATATAGGATTATGTAATGGTTCACAAAATTCACGGTTCAATCACTGTCTGTTGTTGCATTGAGACTCTGGTAGGGCTTTATTTTGAAATTCTCGTCAGCAAAATAGAGGGAAAACAAACAATATTGACAATATTGTTTATAAAATGTTACTCACCATGTTCATTTATGGTAAATCTGACTGTTCCGTTGCGTTCGCACCACATACTTGATAATCGTGCTGTAAACATTGCCTACGCCAATAGCAGGCGCTTATAATTGTGACGTGCGCCAATGGCAGCTGCAAAGGAGAAGCAATATGGGAAATACCGACTGTTTTAAGGAATAAACGCAGAATTTTTGGTTCTTGTCGTGTTTAACACAATCTACACTCGATCGCGCGAGGATATCCATCGTGAAAAATCGCAGCTTGAATTTTTTTTTAGTTACCATCGAAGTGAAAGACAGGTCCTTTCTGTGGTATAAATACAACGTACAACAAAACTACAACTCCCAGCAGGCAATTGGGTCCATTGGCTGCGCGCGCACACACACACTCAATAAATCAATGAATGACACTTACCCATTAGAAAACGCAAATGCATACGTCCTGGGACGGTAACACCAGTCAAATTAAATCATTCAAGGAAAATACATCTTTGCAGTGCATACACAGAAGTGCCAATAATATATTTTCACTGCATTTACAATTGCAGAAATAAAGCTATGAGATCGTTATTACAATTAGAAATCAGAAAAAAAAAAAAAAAAAAAAAACATTTATTTTTTATTTTTTTATATATGTCCAAATAGAAAACTGTTATTTAAAATGGTAATAATACATCACAATACTGTAGTTTATAGCCTAGGCTACTATATTTTAATCAAATAAATGCAGGCTGGGGGAGCAGTGCAAGAGACTTATTTCAAAAACATTAAAAAAATCCACCTGACACACACACACACAAGTTTCAAGTTTTGAAAAATACAACAACAAACAGTACTTTTGAACGGTACAGTTGGTTTCATTACAACATTTACACTACATTTATTCATTTAACATAACCTTTATTGACTTAGAAAATGAAGAAAATGACAGGCTAATTAATATGTTATATGAATTTGTGTTTCAATATGTGGCATCGTCAGGTTTTCATACCTCAAATTAAAACCCAGTGATGTCTAATGGTAACAAAATAAAAACGAAACTAAGATTATGCCCTGTATCATGAAGAAAACATAGGTTTATTTTGTGTTACATGACACCTATTGGTGTTGCCTATATGAACAGTGCTAATTCAGGTTAAGAATACACTGTGACAGAGGCAAAACAATTTATTAAAATAATAATAACAACAATAACAATAATGATTATGACGACGCATGCAAAACAGAGAGAAAAGACTCAATTCTATTCGAATAATTACACAATACCACTGTTACGTTCCCAATTCATTTTCTAGGGGCAAAAGGGAAAGTAGCTTTAAAGCTAAAATGAACAGCGACAAAGAAAAGTTAACCTATCTGAGTCCCAGCACACAATACACAAAGTAAGATTTCCAATACATTTATTTACAATAAGTGATAAATACAGTGCAAAAAGAATCCTAAACAAACAGCTCCAAAAGAAAAAGAAATGAAGCCTGTTCTTCAGGAGCAGGTAAAGCCAAAACAAACAAAAGATCTCACTACCCGGTAGAAGGAACACCTAATTGACCTACAACAATCAACACAAATAAACAACAGAACTCTTACCTTACTTCCTAACTAACAAAAAACAGGAGAAAATGAGAAAAGAAAAATGGCACCCGCTCCCTACTGCTCCAACACTCAACAATGGGCAAGCAATTCAAAGCTGCACACTACAGCCGTAACAACACATTTAAGCGTAACAACACACTTAAGCTTAACATACACCAACAAGAGCAACACTCCAAGTCTGGTAACACAACAGTCTCAGGCCACATTTACACATAGCCGGGTATTTAGAGAAACGAATATTTCTCCCCCTCCGTTTTCAAAAATAACATCGTGCACGCAATATCGTTTTCAAAAAAAGTTGTCGTTTACATCAACCCGCATAAATACAAAGGGGCGGCAGTGTAAGGAGAAGGATAAAGCCATGCAAGCCAATCAGAATCCTCAAAATCGACAACGACGAATAGCACGAGCGACTTCCTGTTCCTTTCAAAACAATAGACATGGCGCGAGGTTCGTTCGTGTGGACAGACAGCGCGGCAAATGCAAACAGGCCAAAAGCGTTTTCACAAAAGTAAAAATGAGTACCACTTTAACAGCATCCATGATCAAATAGTAGCCAAACAAACTCATAGACAGTATGGAACAAACTCTGAACATAGGGCGCTCACATGACGTAAGCATTTTCTGGCGCATAATGTGACGTTTGAGAACCTAAAACCCCGTTTCTCCCAGTTGACACGGCAACACATAACCGGCGTTTTCAGAAATCTCCACTTTGGCCGGAGTTTTTAGAAATAATCGTTCTCTGGGATAAAAACTGCGTTTTCGTGTAAATGACAGGCCAAAACGCAGGGAAATATCTGCGTTTTCCCATCGTGTAAACGGGGCCTCAGGCTCTTGGGAGAAGAAACCTCTCCCAGTCCCAGTCCCAGTCCCAGTCCCAGTCCCAGTCCCAGTCCCAGTCCCAGTCCCAGTCCCAGTCCCAGTCTCTCTCTCTCCCCCCCCGGCTCTGCTTAAATACTGGATCCTCTTGCCATTGATGAGGAACAGCTGGTAGGTCCCATCACCTAGATTAGGACAGGGAGGAGCACAAGAAATTGGACAAAAAAAACCAAAAAAAAAACCTTTTAATATATGTCCAAATAGAAACTGTTATTTAAAATGGTAATAATATATCACAATACTGTAGTTTATACCCTAGGCTACTATATTTTAATCAAATAAATGCAGGCTGGGGGAGCAGCGCAAGAGACTTATTTCAAAAACATTAAAAAAATCCACCTGACACACACACACAAGTTTCAAGTTTTGAAAAATACAACAACAAACAGTAATATTGTAAAGTATAATAACAATTGAATTTATAATTAGCCTATATAGGATTATGTAATGGTTCACAAAATTCACGGTTCAATCACTGTCTGTTGTTGCATTGAGACTCTGGTAGGGCTTTATTTTGAAATTCTCGTCAGCAAAATAGAGGGAAAACAAACAATATTGACAATATTGTTTATAAAATGTTACTCACCATGTTCATTTATGGTAAATCTGACTGTTCCGTTGCGTTCGCACCACATACTTGATAATCGTGCTGTAAACATTGCCTACGCCAATAGCAGGCGCTTATAATTGTGACGTGCGCCAATGGCAGCTGCAAAGGAGAAGCAATATGGGAAATACCGACTGTTTTAAGGAATAAACGCAGAATTTTTGGTTCTTGTCGTGTTTAACACAATCTACACTCGATCGCGCGAGGATATCCATCGTGAAAAATCGCAGCTTGAATTTTTTTTTAGTTACCATCGAAGTGAAAGACAGGTCCTTTCTGTGGTATAAATACAACGTACAACAAAACTACAACTCCCAGCAGGCAATTGGGTCCATTGGCTGCGCGCGCACACACACTCAATAAATCAATGAATGACACTTACCCATTAGAAAACGCAAATGCATACGTCCTGGGACGGTAACACCAGTCAAATTAAATCATTCAAGGAAAATACATCTTTGCAGTGCATACACAGAAGTGCCAATAATATATTTTCACTGCATTTACAATTGCAGAAATAAAGCTATGAGATCGTTATTACAATTAGAAATCAGAAAAAAAAAAAAAAAAAAAAAACATTTATTTTTTATTTTTTTATATATGTCCAAATAGAAAACTGTTATTTAAAATGGTAATAATACATCACAATACTGTAGTTTATAGCCTAGGCTACTATATTTTAATCAAATAAATGCAGGCTGGGGGAGCAGTGCAAGAGACTTATTTCAAAAACATTAAAAAAATCCACCTGACACACACACACACAAGTTTCAAGTTTTGAAAAATACAACAACAAACAGTACTTTTGAACGGTACAGTTGGTTTCATTACAACATTTACACTACATTTATTCATTTAACATAACCTTTATTGACTTAGAAAATGAAGAAAATGACAGGCTAATTAATATGTTATATGAATTTGTGTTTCAATATGTGGCATCGTCAGGTTTTCATACCTCAAATTAAAACCCAGTGATGTCTAATGGTAACAAAATAAAAACGAAACTAAGATTATGCCCTGTATCATGAAGAAAACATAGGTTTATTTTGTGTTACATGACACCTATTGGTGTTGCCTATATGAACAGTGCTAATTCAGGTTAAGAATACACTGTGACAGAGGCAAAACAATTTATTAAAATAATAATAACAACAATAACAATAATGATTATGACGACGCATGCAAAACAGAGAGAAAAGACTCAATTCTATTCGAATAATTACACAATACCACTGTTACGTTCCCAATTCATTTTCTAGGGGCAAAAGGGAAAGTAGCTTTAAAGCTAAAATGAACAGCGACAAAGAAAAGTTAACCTATCTGAGTCCCAGCACACAATACACAAAGTAAGATTTCCAATACATTTATTTACAATAAGTGATAAATACAGTGCAAAAAGAATCCTAAACAAACAGCTCCAAAAGAAAAAGAAATGAAGCCTGTTCTTCAGGAGCAGGTAAAGCCAAAACAAACAAAAGATCTCACTACCCGGTAGAAGGAACACCTAATTGACCTACAACAATCAACACAAATAAACAACAGAACTCTTACCTTACTTCCTAACTAACAAAAAACAGGAGAAAATGAGAAAAGAAAAATGGCACCCGCTCCCTACTGCTCCAACACTCAACAATGGGCAAGCAATTCAAAGCTGCACACTACAGCCGTAACAACACATTTAAGCGTAACAACACACTTAAGCTTAACATACACCAACAAGAGCAACACTCCAAGTCTGGTAACACAACAGTCTCAGGCCACATTTACACATAGCCGGGTATTTAGAGAAACGAATATTTCTCCCCCTCCGTTTTCAAAAATAACATCGTGCACGCAATATCGTTTTCAAAAAAAGTTGTCGTTTACATCAACCCGCATAAATACAAAGGGGCGGCAGTGTAAGGAGAAGGATAAAGCCATGCAAGCCAATCAGAATCCTCAAAATCGACAACGACGAATAGCACGAGCGACTTCCTGTTCCTTTCAAAACAATAGACATGGCGCGAGGTTCGTTCGTGTGGACAGACAGCGCGGCAAATGCAAACAGGCCAAAAGCGTTTTCACAAAAGTAAAAATGAGTACCACTTTAACAGCATCCATGATCAAATAGTAGCCAAACAAACTCATAGACAGTATGGAACAAACTCTGAACATAGGGCGCTCACATGACGTAAGCATTTTCTGGCGCATAATGTGACGTTTGAGAACCTAAAACCCCGTTTCTCCCAGTTGACACGGCAACACATAACCGGCGTTTTCAGAAATCTCCACTTTGGCCGGAGTTTTTAGAAATAATCGTTCTCTGGGATAAAAACTGCGTTTTCGTGTAAATGACAGGCCAAAACGCAGGGAAATATCTGCGTTTTCCCATCGTGTAAACGGGGCCTCAGGCTCTTGGGAGAAGAAACCTCTCCCAGTCCCAGTCCCAGTCCCAGTCCCAGTCCCAGTCCCAGTCCCAGTCCCAGTCCCAGTCCCAGTCCCAGTCCCAGTCTCTCTCTCTCCCCCCCGGCTCTGCTTAAATACTGGATCCTCTTGCCATTGATGAGGAACAGCTGGTAGGTCCCATCACCTAGATTAGGACAGGGAGGAGCACAAGAAATTGGACAAAAAAAAACAAAAAAAAAACCTTTTAATATATGTCCAAATAGAAACTGTTATTTAAAATGGTAATAATATATCACAATACTGTAGTTTATAGCCTAGGCTACTATATTTTAATCAAATAAATGCAGGCTGGGGGAGCAGCGCAAGAGACTTATTTCAAAAACATTAAAAAAATCCACCTGACACACACACACAAGTTTCAAGTTTTGAAAAATACAACAACAAACAGTAATATTGTAAAGTATAATAACAATTGAATTTATAATTAGCCTATATAGGATTATGTAATGGTTCACAAAATTCACGGTTCAATCACTGTCTGTTGTTGCATTGAGACTCTGGTAGGGCTTTATTTTGAAATTCTCGTCAGCAAAATAGAGGGAAAACAAACAATATTGACAATATTGTTTATAAAATGTTACTCACCATGTTCATTTATGGTAAATCTGACTGTTCCGTTGCGTTCGCACCACATACTTGATAATCGTGCTGTAAACATTGCCTACGCCAATAGCAGGCGCTTATAATTGTGACGTGCGCCAATGGCAGCTGCAAAGGAGAAGCAATATGGGAAATACCGACTGTTTTAAGGAATAAACGCAGAATTTTTGGTTCTTGTCGTGTTTAACACAATCTACACTCGATCGCGCGAGGATATCCATCGTGAAAAATCGCAGCTTGAATTTTTTTTTAGTTACCATCGAAGTGAAAGACAGGTCCTTTCTGTGGTATAAATACAACGTACAACAAAACTACAACTCCCAGCAGGCAATTGGGTCCATTGGCTGCGCGCGCACACACACACTCAATAAATCAATGAATGACACTTACCCATTAGAAAACGCAAATGCATACGTCCTGGGACGGTAACACCAGTCAAATTAAATCATTCAAGGAAAATACATCTTTGCAGTGCATACACAGAAGTGCCAATAATATATTTTCACTGCATTTACAATTGCAGAAATAAAGCTATGAGATCGTTATTACAATTAGAAATCAGAAAAAAAAAAAAAAAAAAAAAACATTTATTTTTTATTTTTTTATATATGTCCAAATAGAAAACTGTTATTTAAAATGGTAATAATACATCACAATACTGTAGTTTATAGCCTAGGCTACTATATTTTAATCAAATAAATGCAGGCTGGGGGAGCAGTGCAAGAGACTTATTTCAAAAACATTAAAAAAATCCACCTGACACACACACACACAAGTTTCAAGTTTTGAAAAATACAACAACAAACAGTACTTTTGAACGGTACAGTTGGTTTCATTACAACATTTACACTACATTTATTCATTTAACATAACCTTTATTGACTTAGAAAATGAAGAAAATGACAGGCTAATTAATATGTTATATGAATTTGTGTTTCAATATGTGGCATCGTCAGGTTTTCATACCTCAAATTAAAACCCAGTGATGTCTAATGGTAACAAAATAAAAACGAAACTAAGATTATGCCCTGTATCATGAAGAAAACATAGGTTTATTTTGTGTTACATGACACCTATTGGTGTTGCCTATATGAACAGTGCTAATTCAGGTTAAGAATACACTGTGACAGAGGCAAAACAATTTATTAAAATAATAATAACAACAATAACAATAATGATTATGACGACGCATGCAAAACAGAGAGAAAAGACTCAATTCTATTCGAATAATTACACAATACCACTGTTACGTTCCCAATTCATTTTCTAGGGGCAAAAGGGAAAGTAGCTTTAAAGCTAAAATGAACAGCGACAAAGAAAAGTTAACCTATCTGAGTCCCAGCACACAATACACAAAGTAAGATTTCCAATACATTTATTTACAATAAGTGATAAATACAGTGCAAAAAGAATCCTAAACAAACAGCTCCAAAAGAAAAAGAAATGAAGCCTGTTCTTCAGGAGCAGGTAAAGCCAAAACAAACAAAAGATCTCACTACCCGGTAGAAGGAACACCTAATTGACCTACAACAATCAACACAAATAAACAACAGAACTCTTACCTTACTTCCTAACTAACAAAAAACAGGAGAAAATGAGAAAAGAAAAATGGCACCCGCTCCCTACTGCTCCAACACTCAACAATGGGCAAGCAATTCAAAGCTGCACACTACAGCCGTAACAACACATTTAAGCGTAACAACACACTTAAGCTTAACATACACCAACAAGAGCAACACTCCAAGTCTGGTAACACAACAGTCTCAGGCCACATTTACACATAGCCGGGTATTTAGAGAAACGAATATTTCTCCCCCTCCGTTTTCAAAAATAACATCGTGCACGCAATATCGTTTTCAAAAAAAGTTGTCGTTTACATCAACCCGCATAAATACAAAGGGGCGGCAGTGTAAGGAGAAGGATAAAGCCATGCAAGCCAATCAGAATCCTCAAAATCGACAACGACGAATAGCACGAGCGACTTCCTGTTCCTTTCAAAACAATAGACATGGCGCGAGGTTCGTTCGTGTGGACAGACAGCGCGGCAAATGCAAACAGGCCAAAAGCGTTTTCACAAAAGTAAAAATGAGTACCACTTTAACAGCATCCATGATCAAATAGTAGCCAAACAAACTCATAGACAGTATGGAACAAACTCTGAACATAGGGCGCTCACATGACGTAAGCATTTTCTGGCGCATAATGTGACGTTTGAGAACCTAAAACCCCGTTTCTCCCAGTTGACACGGCAACACATAACCGGCGTTTTCAGAAATCTCCACTTTGGCCGGAGTTTTTAGAAATAATCGTTCTCTGGGATAAAAACTGCGTTTTCGTGTAAATGACAGGCCAAAACGCAGGGAAATATCTGCGTTTTCCCATCGTGTAAACGGGGCCTCAGGCTCTTGGGAGAAGAAACCTCTCCCAGTCCCAGTCCCAGTCCCAGTCCCAGTCCCAGTCCCAGTCCCAGTCCCAGTCCCAGTCCCAGTCCCAGTCCCAGTCTCTCTCTCTCCCCCCCCGGCTCTGCTTAAATACTGGATCCTCTTGCCATTGATGAGGAACAGCTGGTAGGTCCCATCACCTAGATTAGGACAGGGAGGAGCACAAGAAATTGGACAAAAAAAAACAAAAAAAAAACCTTTTAATATATGTCCAAATAGAAACTGTTATTTAAAATGGTAATAATATATCACAATACTGTAGTTTATACCCTAGGCTACTATATTTTAATCAAATAAATGCAGGCTGGGGGAGCAGCGCAAGAGACTTATTTCAAAAACATTAAAAAAATCCACCTGACACACACACACAAGTTTCAAGTTTTGAAAAATACAACAACAAACAGTAATATTGTAAAGTATAATAACAATTGAATTTATAATTAGCCTATATAGGATTATGTAATGGTTCACAAAATTCACGGTTCAATCACTGTCTGTTGTTGCATTGAGACTCTGGTAGGGCTTTATTTTGAAATTCTCGTCAGCAAAATAGAGGGAAAACAAACAATATTGACAATATTGTTTATAAAATGTTACTCACCATGTTCATTTATGGTAAATCTGACTGTTCCGTTGCGTTCGCACCACATACTTGATAATCGTGCTGTAAACATTGCCTACGCCAATAGCAGGCGCTTATAATTGTGACGTGCGCCAATGGCAGCTGCAAAGGAGAAGCAATATGGGAAATACCGACTGTTTTAAGGAATAAACGCAGAATTTTTGGTTCTTGTCGTGTTTAACACAATCTACACTCGATCGCGCGAGGATATCCATCGTGAAAAATCGCAGCTTGAATTTTTTTTTAGTTACCATCGAAGTGAAAGACAGGTCCTTTCTGTGGTATAAATACAACGTACAACAAAACTACAACTCCCAGCAGGCAATTGGGTCCATTGGCTGCGCGCGCACACACACACTCAATAAATCAATGAATGACACTTACCCATTAGAAAACGCAAATGCATACGTCCTGGGACGGTAACACCAGTCAAATTAAATCATTCAAGGAAAATACATCTTTGCAGTGCATACACAGAAGTGCCAATAATATATTTTCACTGCATTTACAATTGCAGAAATAAAGCTATGAGATCGTTATTACAATTAGAAATCAGAAAAAAAAAAAAAAAAAAAAAACATTTATTTTTTATTTTTTTATATATGTCCAAATAGAAAACTGTTATTTAAAATGGTAATAATACATCACAATACTGTAGTTTATAGCCTAGGCTACTATATTTTAATCAAATAAATGCAGGCTGGGGGAGCAGTGCAAGAGACTTATTTCAAAAACATTAAAAAAATCCACCTGACACACACACACACAAGTTTCAAGTTTTGAAAAATACAACAACAAACAGTACTTTTGAACGGTACAGTTGGTTTCATTACAACATTTACACTACATTTATTCATTTAACATAACCTTTATTGACTTAGAAAATGAAGAAAATGACAGGCTAATTAATATGTTATATGAATTTGTGTTTCAATATGTGGCATCGTCAGGTTTTCATACCTCAAATTAAAACCCAGTGATGTCTAATGGTAACAAAATAAAAACGAAACTAAGATTATGCCCTGTATCATGAAGAAAACATAGGTTTATTTTGTGTTACATGACACCTATTGGTGTTGCCTATATGAACAGTGCTAATTCAGGTTAAGAATACACTGTGACAGAGGCAAAACAATTTATTAAAATAATAATAACAACAATAACAATAATGATTATGACGACGCATGCAAAACAGAGAGAAAAGACTCAATTCTATTCGAATAATTACACAATACCACTGTTACGTTCCCAATTCATTTTCTAGGGGCAAAAGGGAAAGTAGCTTTAAAGCTAAAATGAACAGCGACAAAGAAAAGTTAACCTATCTGAGTCCCAGCACACAATACACAAAGTAAGATTTCCAATACATTTATTTACAATAAGTGATAAATACAGTGCAAAAAGAATCCTAAACAAACAGCTCCAAAAGAAAAAGAAATGAAGCCTGTTCTTCAGGAGCAGGTAAAGCCAAAACAAACAAAAGATCTCACTACCCGGTAGAAGGAACACCTAATTGACCTACAACAATCAACACAAATAAACAACAGAACTCTTACCTTACTTCCTAACTAACAAAAAACAGGAGAAAATGAGAAAAGAAAAATGGCACCCGCTCCCTACTGCTCCAACACTCAACAATGGGCAAGCAATTCAAAGCTGCACACTACAGCCGTAACAACACATTTAAGCGTAACAACACACTTAAGCTTAACATACACCAACAAGAGCAACACTCCAAGTCTGGTAACACAACAGTCTCAGGCCACATTTACACATAGCCGGGTATTTAGAGAAACGAATATTTCTCCCCCTCCGTTTTCAAAAATAACATCGTGCACGCAATATCGTTTTCAAAAAAAGTTGTCGTTTACATCAACCCGCATAAATACAAAGGGGCGGCAGTGTAAGGAGAAGGATAAAGCCATGCAAGCCAATCAGAATCCTCAAAATCGACAACGACGAATAGCACGAGCGACTTCCTGTTCCTTTCAAAACAATAGACATGGCGCGAGGTTCGTTCGTGTGGACAGACAGCGCGGCAAATGCAAACAGGCCAAAAGCGTTTTCACAAAAGTAAAAATGAGTACCACTTTAACAGCATCCATGATCAAATAGTAGCCAAACAAACTCATAGACAGTATGGAACAAACTCTGAACATAGGGCGCTCACATGACGTAAGCATTTTCTGGCGCATAATGTGACGTTTGAGAACCTAAAACCCCGTTTCTCCCAGTTGACACGGCAACACATAACCGGCGTTTTCAGAAATCTCCACTTTGGCCGGAGTTTTTAGAAATAATCGTTCTCTGGGATAAAAACTGCGTTTTCGTGTAAATGACAGGCCAAAACGCAGGGAAATATCTGCGTTTTCCCATCGTGTAAACGGGGCCTCAGGCTCTTGGGAGAAGAAACCTCTCCCAGTCCCAGTCCCAGTCCCAGTCCCAGTCCCAGTCCCAGTCCCAGTCCCAGTCCCAGTCCCAGTCCCAGTCCCAGTCCCAGTCCCAGTCTCTCTCTCTCCCCCCCCGGCTCTGCTTAAATACTGGATCCTCTTGCCATTGATGAGGAACAGCTGGTAGGTCCCATCACCTAGATTAGGACAGGGAGGAGCACAAGAAATTGGACAAAAAAAAACAAAAAAAAAACCTTTTAATATATGTCCAAATAGAAACTGTTATTTAAAATGGTAATAATATATCACAATACTGTAGTTTATACCCTAGGCTACTATATTTTAATCAAATAAATGCAGGCTGGGGGAGCAGCGCAAGAGACTTATTTCAAAAACATTAAAAAAATCCACCTGACACACACACACAAGTTTCAAGTTTTGAAAAATACAACAACAAACAGTAATATTGTAAAGTATAATAACAATTGAATTTATAATTAGCCTATATAGGATTATGTAATGGTTCACAAAATTCACGGTTCAATCACTGTCTGTTGTTGCATTGAGACTCTGGTAGGGCTTTATTTTGAAATTCTCGTCAGCAAAATAGAGGGAAAACAAACAATATTGACAATATTGTTTATAAAATGTTACTCACCATGTTCATTTATGGTAAATCTGACTGTTCCGTTGCGTTCGCACCACATACTTGATAATCGTGCTGTAAACATTGCCTACGCCAATAGCAGGCGCTTATAATTGTGACGTGCGCCAATGGCAGCTGCAAAGGAGAAGCAATATGGGAAATACCGACTGTTTTAAGGAATAAACGCAGAATTTTTGGTTCTTGTCGTGTTTAACACAATCTACACTCGATCGCGCGAGGATATCCATCGTGAAAAATCGCAGCTTGAATTTTTTTTTAGTTACCATCGAAGTGAAAGACAGGTCCTTTCTGTGGTATAAATACAACGTACAACAAAACTACAACTCCCAGCAGGCAATTGGGTCCATTGGCTGCGCGCGCACACACACTCAATAAATCAATGAATGACACTTACCCATTAGAAAACGCAAATGCATACGTCCTGGGACGGTAACACCAGTCAAATTAAATCATTCAAGGAAAATACATCTTTGCAGTGCATACACAGAAGTGCCAATAATATATTTTCACTGCATTTACAATTGCAGAAATAAAGCTATGAGATCGTTATTACAATTAGAAATCAGAAAAAAAAAAAAAAAAAAAAAACATTTATTTTTTATTTTTTTATATATGTCCAAATAGAAAACTGTTATTTAAAATGGTAATAATACATCACAATACTGTAGTTTATAGCCTAGGCTACTATATTTTAATCAAATAAATGCAGGCTGGGGGAGCAGTGCAAGAGACTTATTTCAAAAACATTAAAAAAATCCACCTGACACACACACACACAAGTTTCAAGTTTTGAAAAATACAACAACAAACAGTACTTTTGAACGGTACAGTTGGTTTCATTACAACATTTACACTACATTTATTCATTTAACATAACCTTTATTGACTTAGAAAATGAAGAAAATGACAGGCTAATTAATATGTTATATGAATTTGTGTTTCAATATGTGGCATCGTCAGGTTTTCATACCTCAAATTAAAACCCAGTGATGTCTAATGGTAACAAAATAAAAACGAAACTAAGATTATGCCCTGTATCATGAAGAAAACATAGGTTTATTTTGTGTTACATGACACCTATTGGTGTTGCCTATATGAACAGTGCTAATTCAGGTTAAGAATACACTGTGACAGAGGCAAAACAATTTATTAAAATAATAATAACAACAATAACAATAATGATTATGACGACGCATGCAAAACAGAGAGAAAAGACTCAATTCTATTCGAATAATTACACAATACCACTGTTACGTTCCCAATTCATTTTCTAGGGGCAAAAGGGAAAGTAGCTTTAAAGCTAAAATGAACAGCGACAAAGAAAAGTTAACCTATCTGAGTCCCAGCACACAATACACAAAGTAAGATTTCCAATACATTTATTTACAATAAGTGATAAATACAGTGCAAAAAGAATCCTAAACAAACAGCTCCAAAAGAAAAAGAAATGAAGCCTGTTCTTCAGGAGCAGGTAAAGCCAAAACAAACAAAAGATCTCACTACCCGGTAGAAGGAACACCTAATTGACCTACAACAATCAACACAAATAAACAACAGAACTCTTACCTTACTTCCTAACTAACAAAAAACAGGAGAAAATGAGAAAAGAAAAATGGCACCCGCTCCCTACTGCTCCAACACTCAACAATGGGCAAGCAATTCAAAGCTGCACACTACAGCCGTAACAACACATTTAAGCGTAACAACACACTTAAGCTTAACATACACCAACAAGAGCAACACTCCAAGTCTGGTAACACAACAGTCTCAGGCCACATTTACACATAGCCGGGTATTTAGAGAAACGAATATTTCTCCCCCTCCGTTTTCAAAAATAACATCGTGCACGCAATATCGTTTTCAAAAAAAGTTGTCGTTTACATCAACCCGCATAAATACAAAGGGGCGGCAGTGTAAGGAGAAGGATAAAGCCATGCAAGCCAATCAGAATCCTCAAAATCGACAACGACGAATAGCACGAGCGACTTCCTGTTCCTTTCAAAACAATAGACATGGCGCGAGGTTCGTTCGTGTGGACAGACAGCGCGGCAAATGCAAACAGGCCAAAAGCGTTTTCACAAAAGTAAAAATGAGTACCACTTTAACAGCATCCATGATCAAATAGTAGCCAAACAAACTCATAGACAGTATGGAACAAACTCTGAACATAGGGCGCTCACATGACGTAAGCATTTTCTGGCGCATAATGTGACGTTTGAGAACCTAAAACCCCGTTTCTCCCAGTTGACACGGCAACACATAACCGGCGTTTTCAGAAATCTCCACTTTGGCCGGAGTTTTTAGAAATAATCGTTCTCTGGGATAAAAACTGCGTTTTCGTGTAAATGACAGGCCAAAACGCAGGGAAATATCTGCGTTTTCCCATCGTGTAAACGGGGCCTCAGGCTCTTGGGAGAAGAAACCTCTCCCAGTCCCAGTCCCAGTCCCAGTCCCAGTCCCAGTCCCAGTCCCAGTCCCAGTCCCAGTCCCAGTCCCAGTCTCTCTCTCTCCCCCCCGGCTCTGCTTAAATACTGGATCCTCTTGCCATTGATGAGGAACAGCTGGTAGGTCCCATCACCTAGATTAGGACAGGGAGGAGCACAAGAAATTGGACAAAAAAAAACAAAAAAAAAACCTTTTAATATATGTCCAAATAGAAACTGTTATTTAAAATGGTAATAATATATCACAATACTGTAGTTTATAGCCTAGGCTACTATATTTTAATCAAATAAATGCAGGCTGGGGGAGCAGCGCAAGAGACTTATTTCAAAAACATTAAAAAAATCCACCTGACACACACACACAAGTTTCAAGTTTTGAAAAATACAACAACAAACAGTAATATTGTAAAGTATAATAACAATTGAATTTATAATTAGCCTATATAGGATTATGTAATGGTTCACAAAATTCACGGTTCAATCACTGTCTGTTGTTGCATTGAGACTCTGGTAGGGCTTTATTTTGAAATTCTCGTCAGCAAAATAGAGGGAAAACAAACAATATTGACAATATTGTTTATAAAATGTTACTCACCATGTTCATTTATGGTAAATCTGACTGTTCCGTTGCGTTCGCACCACATACTTGATAATCGTGCTGTAAACATTGCCTACGCCAATAGCAGGCGCTTATAATTGTGACGTGCGCCAATGGCAGCTGCAAAGGAGAAGCAATATGGGAAATACCGACTGTTTTAAGGAATAAACGCAGAATTTTTGGTTCTTGTCGTGTTTAACACAATCTACACTCGATCGCGCGAGGATATCCATCGTGAAAAATCGCAGCTTGAATTTTTTTTTAGTTACCATCGAAGTGAAAGACAGGTCCTTTCTGTGGTATAAATACAACGTACAACAAAACTACAACTCCCAGCAGGCAATTGGGTCCATTGGCTGCGCGCGCACACACACTCAATAAATCAATGAATGACACTTACCCATTAGAAAACGCAAATGCATACGTCCTGGGACGGTAACACCAGTCAAATTAAATCATTCAAGGAAAATACATCTTTGCAGTGCATACACAGAAGTGCCAATAATATATTTTCACTGCATTTACAATTGCAGAAATAAAGCTATGAGATCGTTATTACAATTAGAAATCAGAAAAAAAAAAAAAAAAAAAAAACAATTTTTTTTTTTTTTTTTATATATGTCCAAATAGAAAACTGTTATTTAAAATGGTAATAATACATCACAATACTGTAGTTTATAGCCTAGGCTACTATATTTTAATCAAATAAATGCAGGCTGGGGGAGCAGTGCAAGAGACTTATTTCAAAAACATTAAAAAAATCCACCTGACACACACACACACAAGTTTCAAGTTTTGAAAAATACAACAACAAACAGTACTTTTGAACGGTACAGTTGGTTTCATTACAACATTTACACTACATTTATTCATTTAACATAACCTTTATTGACTTAGAAAATGAAGAAAATGACAGGCTAATTAATATGTTATATGAATTTGTGTTTCAATATGTGGCATCGTCAGGTTTTCATACCTCAAATTAAAACCCAGTGATGTCTAATGGTAACAAAATAAAAACGAAACTAAGATTATGCCCTGTATCATGAAGAAAACATAGGTTTATTTTGTGTTACATGACACCTATTGGTGTTGCCTATATGAACAGTGCTAATTCAGGTTAAGAATACACTGTGACAGAGGCAAAACAATTTATTAAAATAATAATAACAACAATAACAATAATGATTATGACGACGCATGCAAAACAGAGAGAAAAGACTCAATTCTATTCGAATAATTACACAATACCACTGTTACGTTCCCAATTCATTTTCTAGGGGCAAAAGGGAAAGTAGCTTTAAAGCTAAAATGAACAGCGACAAAGAAAAGTTAACCTATCTGAGTCCCAGCACACAATACACAAAGTAAGATTTCCAATACATTTATTTACAATAAGTGATAAATACAGTGCAAAAAGAATCCTAAACAAACAGCTCCAAAAGAAAAAGAAATGAAGCCTGTTCTTCAGGAGCAGGTAAAGCCAAAACAAACAAAAGATCTCACTACCCGGTAGAAGGAACACCTAATTGACCTACAACAATCAACACAAATAAACAACAGAACTCTTACCTTACTTCCTAACTAACAAAAAACAGGAGAAAATGAGAAAAGAAAAATGGCACCCGCTCCCTACTGCTCCAACACTCAACAATGGGCAAGCAATTCAAAGCTGCACACTACAGCCGTAACAACACATTTAAGCGTAACAACACACTTAAGCTTAACATACACCAACAAGAGCAACACTCCAAGTCTGGTAACACAACAGTCTCAGGCCACATTTACACATAGCCGGGTATTTAGAGAAACGAATATTTCTCCCCCTCCGTTTTCAAAAATAACATCGTGCACGCAATATCGTTTTCAAAAAAAGTTGTCGTTTACATCAACCCGCATAAATACAAAGGGGCGGCAGTGTAAGGAGAAGGATAAAGCCATGCAAGCCAATCAGAATCCTCAAAATCGACAACGACGAATAGCACGAGCGACTTCCTGTTCCTTTCAAAACAATAGACATGGCGCGAGGTTCGTTCGTGTGGACAGACAGCGCGGCAAATGCAAACAGGCCAAAAGCGTTTTCACAAAAGTAAAAATGAGTACCACTTTAACAGCATCCATGATCAAATAGTAGCCAAACAAACTCATAGACAGTATGGAACAAACTCTGAACATAGGGCGCTCACATGACGTAAGCATTTTCTGGCGCATAATGTGACGTTTGAGAACCTAAAACCCCGTTTCTCCCAGTTGACACGGCAACACATAACCGGCGTTTTCAGAAATCTCCACTTTGGCCGGAGTTTTTAGAAATAATCGTTCTCTGGGATAAAAACTGCGTTTTCGTGTAAATGACAGGCCAAAACGCAGGGAAATATCTGCGTTTTCCCATCGTGTAAACGGGGCCTCAGGCTCTTGGGAGAAGAAACCTCTCCCAGTCCCAGTCCCAGTCCCAGTCCCAGTCCCAGTCCCAGTCCCAGTCTCTCTCTCTCCCCCCCGGCTCTGCTTAAATACTGGATCCTCTTGCCATTGATGAGGAACAGCTGGTAGGTCCCATCACCTAGATTAGGACAGGGAGGAGCACAAGAAATTGGACAAAAAAAACCAAAAAAAAAACCTTTTAATATATGTCCAAATAGAAACTGTTATTTAAAATGGTAATAATATATCACAATACTGTAGTTTATACCCTAGGCTACTATATTTTAATCAAATAAATGCAGGCTGGGGGAGCAGCGCAAGAGACTTATTTCAAAAACATTAAAAAAATCCACCTGACACACACACACAAGTTTCAAGTTTTGAAAAATACAACAACAAACAGTAATATTGTAAAGTATAATAACAATTGAATTTATAATTAGCCTATATAGGATTATGTAATGGTTCACAAAATTCACGGTTCAATCACTGTCTGTTGTTGCATTGAGACTCTGGTAGGGCTTTATTTTGAAATTCTCGTCAGCAAAATAGAGGGAAAACAAACAATATTGACAATATTGTTTATAAAATGTTACTCACCATGTTCATTTATGGTAAATCTGACTGTTCCGTTGCGTTCGCACCACATACTTGATAATCGTGCTGTAAACATTGCCTACGCCAATAGCAGGCGCTTATAATTGTGACGTGCGCCAATGGCAGCTGCAAAGGAGAAGCAATATGGGAAATACCGACTGTTTTAAGGAATAAACGCAGAATTTTTGGTTCTTGTCGTGTTTAACACAATCTACACTCGATCGCGCGAGGATATCCATCGTGAAAAATCGCAGCTTGAATTTTTTTTTAGTTACCATCGAAGTGAAAGACAGGTCCTTTCTGTGGTATAAATACAACGTACAACAAAACTACAACTCCCAGCAGGCAATTGGGTCCATTGGCTGCGCGCGCACACACACTCAATAAATCAATGAATGACACTTACCCATTAGAAAACGCAAATGCATACGTCCTGGGACGGTAACACCAGTCAAATTAAATCATTCAAGGAAAATACATCTTTGCAGTGCATACACAGAAGTGCCAATAATATATTTTCACTGCATTTACAATTGCAGAAATAAAGCTATGAGATCGTTATTACAATTAGAAATCAGAAAAAAAAAAAAAAAAAAAAAACATTTATTTTTTATTTTTTTATATATGTCCAAATAGAAAACTGTTATTTAAAATGGTAATAATACATCACAATACTGTAGTTTATAGCCTAGGCTACTATATTTTAATCAAATAAATGCAGGCTGGGGGAGCAGTGCAAGAGACTTATTTCAAAAACATTAAAAAAATCCACCTGACACACACACACACAAGTTTCAAGTTTTGAAAAATACAACAACAAACAGTACTTTTGAACGGTACAGTTGGTTTCATTACAACATTTACACTACATTTATTCATTTAACATAACCTTTATTGACTTAGAAAATGAAGAAAATGACAGGCTAATTAATATGTTATATGAATTTGTGTTTCAATATGTGGCATCGTCAGGTTTTCATACCTCAAATTAAAACCCAGTGATGTCTAATGGTAACAAAATAAAAACGAAACTAAGATTATGCCCTGTATCATGAAGAAAACATAGGTTTATTTTGTGTTACATGACACCTATTGGTGTTGCCTATATGAACAGTGCTAATTCAGGTTAAGAATACACTGTGACAGAGGCAAAACAATTTATTAAAATAATAATAACAACAATAACAATAATGATTATGACGACGCATGCAAAACAGAGAGAAAAGACTCAATTCTATTCGAATAATTACACAATACCACTGTTACGTTCCCAATTCATTTTCTAGGGGCAAAAGGGAAAGTAGCTTTAAAGCTAAAATGAACAGCGACAAAGAAAAGTTAACCTATCTGAGTCCCAGCACACAATACACAAAGTAAGATTTCCAATACATTTATTTACAATAAGTGATAAATACAGTGCAAAAAGAATCCTAAACAAACAGCTCCAAAAGAAAAAGAAATGAAGCCTGTTCTTCAGGAGCAGGTAAAGCCAAATCAAACAAAAGATCTCACTACCCGGTAGAAGGAACACCTAATTGACCTACAACAATCAACACAAATAAACAACAGAACTCTTACCTTACTTCCTAACTAACAAAAAACAGGAGAAAATGAGAAAAGAAAAATGGCACCCACTCCCTACTGCTCCAACACTCAACAATGGGCAAGCAATTCAAAGCTGCACACTACAGCCGTAACAACACATTTAAGCGTAACAACACACTTAAGCTTAACATACACCAACAAGAGCAACACTCCAAGTCTGGTAACACAACAGTCTCAGGCCACATTTACACATAGCCGGGTATTTAGAGAAACGAATATTTCTCCCCCTCCGTTTTCAAAAATAACATCGTGCACGCAATATCGTTTTCAAAAAAAGTTGTCGTTTACATCAACCCGCATAAATACAAAGGGGCGGCAGTGTAAGGAGAAGGATAAAGCCATGCAAGCCAATCAGAATCCTCAAAATCGACAACGACGAATAGCACGAGCGACTTCCTGTTCCTTTCAAAACAATAGACATGGCGCGAGGTTCGTTCGTGTGGACAGACAGCGCGGCAAATGCAAACAGGCCAAAAGCGTTTTCACAAAAGTAAAAATGAGTACCACTTTAACAGCATCCATGATCAAATAGTAGCCAAACAAACTCATAGACAGTATGGAACAAACTCTGAACATAGGGCGCTCACATGACGTAAGCATTTTCTGGCGCATAATGTGACGTTTGAGAACCTAAAACCCCGTTTCTCCCAGTTGACACGGCAACACATAACCGGCGTTTTCAGAAATCTCCACTTTGGCCGGAGTTTTTAGAAATAATCGTTCTCTGGGATAAAAACTGCGTTTTCGTGTAAATGACAGGCCAAAACGCAGGGAAATATCTGCGTTTTCCCATCGTGTAAACGGGGCCTCAGGCTCTTGGGAGAAGAAACCTCTCCCAGTCCCAGTCCCAGTCCCAGTCCCAGTCCCAGTCCCAGTCCCAGTCCCAGTCCCAGTCCCAGTCCCAGTCTCTCTCTCTCCCCCCCGGCTCTGCTTAAATACTGGATCCTCTTGCCATTGATGAGGAACAGCTGGTAGGTCCCATCACCTAGATTAGGACAGGGAGGAGCACAAGAAATTGGACAAAAAAAAACAAAAAAAAAACCTTTTAATATATGTCCAAATAGAAACTGTTATTTAAAATGGTAATAATATATCACAATACTGTAGTTTATAGCCTAGGCTACTATATTTTAATCAAATAAATGCAGGCTGGGGGAGCAGCGCAAGAGACTTATTTCAAAAACATTTAAAAAATCCACCTGACACACACACACAAGTTTCAAGTTTTGAAAAATACAACAACAAACAGTAATATTGTAAAGTATAATAACAATTGAATTTATAATTAGCCTATATAGGATTATGTAATGGTTCACAAAATTCACGGTTCAATCACTGTCTGTTGTTGCATTGAGACTCTGGTAGGGCTTTATTTTGAAATTCTCGTCAGCAAAATAGAGGGAAAACAAACAATATTGACAATATTGTTTATAAAATGTTACTCACCATGTTCATTTATGGTAAATCTGACTGTTCCGTTGCGTTCGCACCACATACTTGATAATCGTGCTGTAAACATTGCCTACGCCAATAGCAGGCGCTTATAATTGTGACGTGCGCCAATGGCAGCTGCAAAGGAGAAGCAATATGGGAAATACCGACTGTTTTAAGGAATAAACGCAGAATTTTTGGTTCTTGTCGTGTTTAACACAATCTACACTCGATCGCGCGAGGATATCCATCGTGAAAAATCGCAGCTTGAATTTTTTTTTAGTTACCATCGAAGTGAAAGACAGGTCCTTTCTGTGGTATAAATACAACGTACAACAAAACTACAACTCCCAGCAGGCAATTGGGTCCATTGGCTGCGCGCGCACACACACTCAATAAATCAATGAATGACACTTACCCATTAGAAAACGCAAATGCATACGTCCTGGGACGGTAACACCAGTCAAATTAAATCATTCAAGGAAAATACATCTTTGCAGTGCATACACAGAAGTGCCAATAATATATTTTCACTGCATTTACAATTGCAGAAATAAAGCTATGAGATCGTTATTACAATTAGAAATCAGAAAAAAAAAAAAAAAAAAAAAAACATTTATTTTTTATTTTTTTATATATGTCCAAATAGAAAACTGTTATTTAAAATGGTAATAATACATCACAATACTGTAGTTTATAGCCTAGGCTACTATATTTTAATCAAATAAATGCAGGCTGGGGGAGCAGTGCAAGAGACTTATTTCAAAAACATTAAAAAAATCCACCTGACACACACACACACAAGTTTCAAGTTTTGAAAAATACAACAACAAACAGTACTTTTGAACGGTACAGTTGGTTTCATTACAACATTTACACTACATTTATTCATTTAACATAACCTTTATTGACTTAGAAAATGAAGAAAATGACAGGCTAATTAATATGTTATATGAATTTGTGTTTCAATATGTGGCATCGTCAGGTTTTCATACCTCAAATTAAAACCCAGTGATGTCTAATGGTAACAAAATAAAAACGAAACTAAGATTATGCCCTGTATCATGAAGAAAACATAGGTTTATTTTGTGTTACATGACACCTATTGGTGTTGCCTATATGAACAGTGCTAATTCAGGTTAAGAATACACTGTGACAGAGGCAAAACAATTTATTAAAATAATAATAACAACAATAACAATAATGATTATGACGACGCATGCAAAACAGAGAGAAAAGACTCAATTCTATTCGAATAATTACACAATACCACTGTTACGTTCCCAATTCATTTTCTAGGGGCAAAAGGGAAAGTAGCTTTAAAGCTAAAATGAACAGCGACAAAGAAAAGTTAACCTATCTGAGTCCCAGCACACAATACACAAAGTAAGATTTCCAATACATTTATTTACAATAAGTGATAAATACAGTGCAAAAAGAATCCTAAACAAACAGCTCCAAAAGAAAAAGAAATGAAGCCTGTTCTTCAGGAGCAGGTAAAGCCAAAACAAACAAAAGATCTCACTACCCGGTAGAAGGAACACCTAATTGACCTACAACAATCAACACAAATAAACAACAGAACTCTTACCTTACTTCCTAACTAACAAAAAACAGGAGAAAATGAGAAAAGAAAAATGGCACCCGCTCCCTACTGCTCCAACACTCAACAATGGGCAAGCAATTCAAAGCTGCACACTACAGCCGTAACAACACATTTAAGCGTAACAACACACTTAAGCTTAACATACACCAACAAGAGCAACACTCCAAGTCTGGTAACACAACAGTCTCAGGCCACATTTACACATAGCCGGGTATTTAGAGAAACGAATATTTCTCCCCCTCCGTTTTCAAAAATAACATCGTGCACGCAATATCGTTTTCAAAAAAAGTTGTCGTTTACATCAACCCGCATAAATACAAAGGGGCGGCAGTGTAAGGAGAAGGATAAAGCCATGCAAGCCAATCAGAATCCTCAAAATCGACAACGACGAATAGCACGAGCGACTTCCTGTTCCTTTCAAAACAATAGACATGGCGCGAGGTTCGTTCGTGTGGACAGACAGCGCGGCAAATGCAAACAGGCCAAAAGCGTTTTCACAAAAGTAAAAATGAGTACCACTTTAACAGCATCCATGATCAAATAGTAGCCAAACAAACTCATAGACAGTATGGAACAAACTCTGAACATAGGGCGCTCACATGACGTAAGCATTTTCTGGCGCATAATGTGACGTTTGAGAACCTAAAACCCCGTTTCTCCCAGTTGACACGGCAACACATAACCGGCGTTTTCAGAAATCTCCACTTTGGCCGGAGTTTTTAGAAATAATCGTTCTCTGGGATAAAAACTGCGTTTTCGTGTAAATGACAGGCCAAAACGCAGGGAAATATCTGCGTTTTCCCATCGTGTAAACGGGGCCTCAGGCTCTTGGGAGAAGAAACCTCTCCCAGTCCCAGTCCCAGTCCCAGTCCCAGTCCCAGTCCCAGTCCCAGTCCCAGTCCCAGTCTCTCTCTCTCCCCCCCGGCTCTGCTTAAATACTGGATCCTCTTGCCATTGATGAGGAACAGCTGGTAGGTCCCATCACCTAGATTAGGACAGGGAGGAGCACAAGAAATTGGACAAAAAAAAACAAAAAAAAAACCTTTTAATATATGTCCAAATAGAAACTGTTATTTAAAATGGTAATAATATATCACAATACTGTAGTTTATACCCTAGGCTACTATATTTTAATCAAATAAATGCAGGCTGGGGGAGCAGCGCAAGAGACTTATTTCAAAAACATTAAAAAAATCCACCTGACACACACACACAAGTTTCAAGTTTTGAAAAATACAACAACAAACAGTAATATTGTAAAGTATAATAACAATTGAATTTATAATTAGCCTATATAGGATTATGTAATGGTTCACAAAATTCACGGTTCAATCACTGTCTGTTGTTGCATTGAGACTCTGGTAGGGCTTTATTTTGAAATTCTCGTCAGCAAAATAGAGGGAAAACAAACAATATTGACAATATTGTTTATAAAATGTTACTCACCATGTTCATTTATGGTAAATCTGACTGTTCCGTTGCGTTCGCACCACATACTTGATAATCGTGCTGTAAACATTGCCTACGCCAATAGCAGGCGCTTATAATTGTGACGTGCGCCAATGGCAGCTGCAAAGGAGAAGCAATATGGGAAATACCGACTGTTTTAAGGAATAAACGCAGAATTTTTGGTTCTTGTCGTGTTTAACACAATCTACACTCGATCGCGCGAGGATATCCATCGTGAAAAATCGCAGCTTGAATTTTTTTTTAGTTACCATCGAAGTGAAAGACAGGTCCTTTCTGTGGTATAAATACAACGTACAACAAAACTACAACTCCCAGCAGGCAATTGGGTCCATTGGCTGCGCGTGCACACACACTCAATAAATCAATGAATGACACTTACCCATTAGAAAACGCAAATGCATACGTCCTGGGACGGTAACACCAGTCAAATTAAATCATTCAAGGAAAATACATCTTTGCAGTGCATACACAGAAGTGCCAATGATATATTTTCACTGCATTTACAATTGCAGAAATAAAGCTATGAGATCGTTATTACAATTAGAAATCAGAAAAAAAAAAAAAAAAAAAAAACATTTATTTTTTATTTTTTTATATATGTCCAAATAGAAAACTGTTATTTAAAATGGTAATAATACATCACAATACTGTAGTTTATAGCCTAGGCTACTATATTTTAATCAAATAAATGCAGGCTGGGGGAGCAGTGCAAGAGACTTATTTCAAAAACATTAAAAAAATCCACCTGACACACACACACACAAGTTTCAAGTTTTGAAAAATACAACAACAAACAGTACTTTTGAACGGTACAGTTGGTTTCATTACAACATTTACACTACATTTATTCATTTAACATAACCTTTATTGACTTAGAAAATGAAGAAAATGACAGGCTAATTAATATGTTATATGAATTTGTGTTTCAATATGTGGCATCGTCAGGTTTTCATACCTCAAATTAAAACCCAGTGATGTCTAATGGTAACAAAATAAAAACGAAACTAAGATTATGCCCTGTATCATGAAGAAAACATAGGTTTATTTTGTGTTACATGACACCTATTGGTGTTGCCTATATGAACAGTGCTAATTCAGGTTAAGAATACACTGTGACAGAGGCAAAACAATTTATTAAAATAATAATAACAACAATAACAATAATGATTATGACGACGCATGCAAAACAGAGAGAAAAGACTCAATTCTATTCGAATAATTACACAATACCACTGTTACGTTCCCAATTCATTTTCTAGGGGCAAAAGGGAAAGTAGCTTTAAAGCTAAAATGAACAGCGACAAAGAAAAGTTAACCTATCTGAGTCCCAGCACACAATACACAAAGTAAGATTTCCAATACATTTATTTACAATAAGTGATAAATACAGTGCAAAAAGAATCCTAAACAAACAGCTCCAAAAGAAAAAGAAATGAAGCCTGTTCTTCAGGAGCAGGTAAAGCCAAAACAAACAAAAGATCTCACTACCCGGTAGAAGGAACACCTAATTGACCTACAACAATCAACACAAATAAACAACAGAACTCTTACCTTACTTCCTAACTAACAAAAAACAGGAGAAAATGAGAAAAGAAAAATGGCACCCACTCCCTACTGCTCCAACACTCAACAATGGGCAAGCAATTCAAAGCTGCACACTACAGCCGTAACAACACATTTAAGCGTAACAACACACTTAAGCTTAACATACACCAACAAGAGCAACACTCCAAGTCTGGTAACACAACAGTCTCAGGCCACATTTACACATAGCCGGGTATTTAGAGAAACGAATATTTCTCCCCCTCCGTTTTCAAAAATAACATCGTGCACGCAATATCGTTTTCAAAAAAAGTTGTCGTTTACATCAACCCGCATAAATACAAAGGGGCGGCAGTGTAAGGAGAAGGATAAAGCCATGCAAGCCAATCAGAATCCTCAAAATCGACAACGACGAATAGCACGAGCGACTTCCTGTTCCTTTCAAAACAATAGACATGGCGCGAGGTTCGTTCGTGTGGACAGACAGCGCGGCAAATGCAAACAGGCCAAAAGCGTTTTCACAAAAGTAAAAATGAGTACTACTTTAACAGCATCCATGATCAAATAGTAGCCAAACAAACTCATAGACAGTATGGAACAAACTCTGAACATAGGGCGCTCACATGACGTAAGCATTTTCTGGCGCATAATGTGACGTTTGAGAACCTAAAACCCCGTTTCTCCCAGTTGACACGGCAACACATAACCGGCGTTTTCAGAAATCTCCACTTTGGCCGGAGTTTTTAGAAATAATCGTTCTCTGGGATAAAAACTGCGTTTTCGTGTAAATGACAGGCCAAAACGCAGGGAAATATCTGCGTTTTCCCATCGTGTAAACGGGGCCTCAGGCTCTTGGGAGAAGAAACCTCTCCCAGTCCCAGTCCCAGTCCCAGTCCCAGTCCCAGTCCCAGTCCCAGTCCCAGTCCCAGTCCCAGTCCCAGTCCCAGTCTCTCTCTCTCCCCCCCGGCTCTGCTTAAATACTGGATCCTCTTGCCATTGATGAGGAACAGCTGGTAGGTCCCATCACCTAGATTAGGACAGGGAGGAGCACAAGAAATTGGACAAAAAAAAACAAAAAAAAAACCTTTTAATATATGTCCAAATAGAAACTGTTATTTAAAATGGTAATAATATATCACAATACTGTAGTTTATAGCCTAGGCTACTATATTTTAATCAAATAAATGCAGGCTGGGGGAGCAGCGCAAGAGACTTATTTCAAAAACATTTAAAAAATCCACCTGACACACACACACAAGTTTCAAGTTTTGAAAAATACAACAACAAACAGTAATATTGTAAAGTATAATAACAATTGAATTTATAATTAGCCTATATAGGATTATGTAATGGTTCACAAAATTCACGGTTCAATCACTGTCTGTTGTTGCATTGAGACTCTGGTAGGGCTTTATTTTGAAATTCTCGTCAGCAAAATAGAGGGAAAACAAACAATATTGACAATATTGTTTATAAAATGTTACTCACCATGTTCATTTATGGTAAATCTGACTGTTCCGTTGCGTTCGCACCACATACTTGATAATCGTGCTGTAAACATTGCCTACGCCAATAGCAGGCGCTTATAATTGTGACGTGCGCCAATGGCAGCTGCAAAGGAGAAGCAATATGGGAAATACCGACTGTTTTAAGGAATAAACGCAGAATTTTTGGTTCTTGTCGTGTTTAACACAATCTACACTCGATCGCGCGAGGATATCCATCGTGAAAAATCGCAGCTTGAATTTTTTTTTAGTTACCATCGAAGTGAAAGACAGGTCCTTTCTGTGGTATAAATACAACGTACAACAAAACTACAACTCCCAGCAGGCAATTGGGTCCATTGGCTGCGCGCGCACACACACTCAATAAATCAATGAATGACACTTACCCATTAGAAAACGCAAATGCATACGTCCTGGGACGGTAACACCAGTCAAATTAAATCATTCAAGGAAAATACATCTTTGCAGTGCATACACAGAAGTGCCAATAATATATTTTCACTGCATTTACAATTGCAGAAATAAAGCTATGAGATCGTTATTACAATTAGAAATCAGAAAAAAAAAAAAAAAAAAAAAAACATTTATTTTTTATTTTTTTATATATGTCCAAATAGAAAACTGTTATTTAAAATGGTAATAATACATCACAATACTGTAGTTTATAGCCTAGGCTACTATATTTTAATCAAATAAATGCAGGCTGGGGGAGCAGTGCAAGAGACTTATTTCAAAAACATTAAAAAAATCCACCTGACACACACACACACAAGTTTCAAGTTTTGAAAAATACAACAACAAACAGTACTTTTGAACGGTACAGTTGGTTTCATTACAACATTTACACTACATTTATTCATTTAACATAACCTTTATTGACTTAGAAAATGAAGAAAATGACAGGCTAATTAATATGTTATATGAATTTGTGTTTCAATATGTGGCATCGTCAGGTTTTCATACCTCAAATTAAAACCCAGTGATGTCTAATGGTAACAAAATAAAAACGAAACTAAGATTATGCCCTGTATCATGAAGAAAACATAGGTTTATTTTGTGTTACATGACACCTATTGGTGTTGCCTATATGAACAGTGCTAATTCAGGTTAAGAATACACTGTGACAGAGGCAAAACAATTTATTAAAATAATAATAACAACAATAACAATAATGATTATGACGACGCATGCAAAACAGAGAGAAAAGACTCAATTCTATTCGAATAATTACACAATACCACTGTTACGTTCCCAATTCATTTTCTAGGGGCAAAAGGGAAAGTAGCTTTAAAGCTAAAATGAACAGCGACAAAGAAAAGTTAACCTATCTGAGTCCCAGCACACAATACACAAAGTAAGATTTCCAATACATTTATTTACAATAAGTGATAAATACAGTGCAAAAAGAATCCTAAACAAACAGCTCCAAAAGAAAAAGAAATGAAGCCTGTTCTTCAGGAGCAGGTAAAGCCAAAACAAACAAAAGATCTCACTACCCGGTAGAAGGAACACCTAATTGACCTACAACAATCAACACAAATAAACAACAGAACTCTTACCTTACTTCCTAACTAACAAAAAACAGGAGAAAATGAGAAAAGAAAAATGGCACCCGCTCCCTACTGCTCCAACACTCAACAATGGGCAAGCAATTCAAAGCTGCACACTACAGCCGTAACAACACATTTAAGCGTAACAACACACTTAAGCTTAACATACACCAACAAGAGCAACACTCCAAGTCTGGTAACACAACAGTCTCAGGCCACATTTACACATAGCCGGGTATTTAGAGAAACGAATATTTCTCCCCCTCCGTTTTCAAAAATAACATCGTGCACGCAATATCGTTTTCAAAAAAAGTTGTCGTTTACATCAACCCGCATAAATACAAAGGGGCGGCAGTGTAAGGAGAAGGATAAAGCCATGCAAGCCAATCAGAATCCTCAAAATCGACAACGACGAATAGCACGAGCGACTTCCTGTTCCTTTCAAAACAATAGACATGGCGCGAGGTTCGTTCGTGTGGACAGACAGCGCGGCAAATGCAAACAGGCCAAAAGCGTTTTCACAAAAGTAAAAATGAGTACCACTTTAACAGCATCCATGATCAAATAGTAGCCAAACAAACTCATAGACAGTATGGAACAAACTCTGAACATAGGGCGCTCACATGACGTAAGCATTTTCTGGCGCATAATGTGACGTTTGAGAACCTAAAACCCCGTTTCTCCCAGTTGACACGGCAACACATAACCGGCGTTTTCAGAAATCTCCACTTTGGCCGGAGTTTTTAGAAATAATCGTTCTCTGGGATAAAAACTGCGTTTTCGTGTAAATGACAGGCCAAAACGCAGGGAAATATCTGCGTTTTCCCATCGTGTAAACGGGGCCTCAGGCTCTTGGGAGAAGAAACCTCTCCCAGTCCCAGTCCCAGTCCCAGTCCCAGTCCCAGTCCCAGTCCCAGTCCCAGTCCCAGTCCCAGTCCCAGTCCCAGTCCCAGTCCCAGTCCCAGTCTCTCTCTCTCCCCCCCGGCTCTGCTTAAATACTGGATCCTCTTGCCATTGATGAGGAACAGCTGGTAGGTCCCATCACCTAGATTAGGACAGGGAGGAGCACAAGAAATTGGACAAAAAAAAACAAAAAAAAAAACTTTTAATATATGTCCAAATAGAAACTGTTATTTAAAATGGTAATAATATATCACAATACTGTAGTTTATAGCCTAGGCTACTATATTTTAATCAAATAAATGCAGGCTGGGGGAGCAGCGCAAGAGACTTATTTCAAAAACATTAAAAAAATCCACCTGACACACACACACAAGTTTCAAGTTTTGAAAAATACAACAACAAACAGTAATATTGTAAAGTATAATAACAATTGAATTTATAATTAGCCTATATAGGATTATGTAATGGTTCACAAAATTCACGGTTCAATCACTGTCTGTTGTTGCATTGAGACTCTGGTAGGGCTTTATTTTGAAATACTCGTCAGCAAAATAGAGGGAAAACAAACAATATTGACAATATTGTTTATAAAATGTTACTCACCATGTTCATTTATGGTAAATCTGACTGTTCCGTTGCGTTCGCACCACATACTTGATAATCGTGCTGTAAACATTGCCTACGCCAATAGCAGGCGCTTATAATTGTGACGTGCGCCAATGGCAGCTGCAAAGGAGAAGCAATATGGGAAATACCGACTGTTTTAAGGAATAAACGCAGAATTTTTGGTTCTTGTCGTGTTTAACACAATCTACACTCGATCGCGCGAGGATATCCATCGTGAAAAATCGCAGCTTGAATTTTTTTTTAGTTACCATCGAAGTGAAAGACAGGTCCTTTCTGTGGTATAAATACAACGTACAACAAAACTACAACTCCCAGCAGGCAATTGGGTCCATTGGCTGCGCGCGCACACACACTCAATAAATCAATGAATGACACTTACCCATTAGAAAACGCAAATGCATACGTCCTGGGACGGTAACACCAGTCAAATTAAATCATTCAAGGAAAATACATCTTTGCAGTGCATACACAGAAGTGCCAATAATATATTTTCACTGCATTTACAATTGCAGAAATAAAGCTATGAGATCGTTATTACAATTAGAAATCAGAAAAAAAAAAAAAAAAAAAAAACAATTTTTTTTTTTTTTTTTATATATGTCCAAATAGAAAACTGTTATTTAAAATGGTAATAATACATCACAATACTGTAGTTTATAGCCTAGGCTACTATATTTTAATCAAATAAATGCAGGCTGGGGGAGCAGTGCAAGAGACTTATTTCAAAAACATTAAAAAAATCCACCTGACACACACACACACAAGTTTCAAGTTTTGAAAAATACAACAACAAACAGTACTTTTGAACGGTACAGTTGGTTTCATTACAACATTTACACTACATTTATTCATTTAACATAACCTTTATTGACTTAGAAAATGAAGAAAATGACAGGCTAATTAATATGTTATATGAATTTGTGTTTCAATATGTGGCATCGTCAGGTTTTCATACCTCAAATTAAAACCCAGTGATGTCTAATGGTAACAAAATAAAAACGAAACTAAGATTATGCCCTGTATCATGAAGAAAACATAGGTTTATTTTGTGTTACATGACACCTATTGGTGTTGCCTATATGAACAGTGCTAATTCAGGTTAAGAATACACTGTGACAGAGGCAAAACAATTTATTAAAATAATAATAACAACAATAACAATAATGATTATGACGACGCATGCAAAACAGAGAGAAAAGACTCAATTCTATTCGAATAATTACACAATACCACTGTTACGTTCCCAATTCATTTTCTAGGGGCAAAAGGGAAAGTAGCTTTAAAGCTAAAATGAACAGCGACAAAGAAAAGTTAACCTATCTGAGTCCCAGCACACAATACACAAAGTAAGATTTCCAATACATTTATTTACAATAAGTGATAAATACAGTGCAAAAAGAATCCTAAACAAACAGCTCCAAAAGAAAAAGAAATGAAGCCTGTTCTTCAGGAGCAGGTAAAGCCAAAACAAACAAAAGATCTCACTACCCGGTAGAAGGAACACCTAATTGACCTACAACAATCAACACAAATAAACAACAGAACTCTTACCTTACTTCCTAACTAACAAAAAACAGGAGAAAATGAGAAAAGAAAAATGGCACCCGCTCCCTACTGCTCCAACACTCAACAATGGGCAAGCAATTCAAAGCTGCACACTACAGCCGTAACAACACATTTAAGCGTAACAACACACTTAAGCTTAACATACACCAACAAGAGCAACACTCCAAGTCTGGTAACACAACAGTCTCAGGCCACATTTACACATAGCCGGGTATTTAGAGAAACGAATATTTCTCCCCCTCCGTTTTCAAAAATAACATCGTGCACGCAATATCGTTTTCAAAAAAAGTTGTCGTTTACATCAACCCGCATAAATACAAAGGGGCGGCAGTGTAAGGAGAAGGATAAAGCCATGCAAGCCAATCAGAATCCTCAAAATCGACAACGACGAATAGCACGAGCGACTTCCTGTTCCTTTCAAAACAATAGACATGGCGCGAGGTTCGTTCGTGTGGACAGACAGCGCGGCAAATGCAAACAGGCCAAAAGCGTTTTCACAAAAGTAAAAATGAGTACCACTTTAACAGCATCCATGATCAAATAGTAGCCAAACAAACTCATAGACAGTATGGAACAAACTCTGAACATAGGGCGCTCACATGACGTAAGCATTTTCTGGCGCATAATGTGACGTTTGAGAACCTAAAACCCCGTTTCTCCCAGTTGACACGGCAACACATAACCGGCGTTTTCAGAAATCTCCACTTTGGCCGGAGTTTTTAGAAATAATCGTTCTCTGGGATAAAAACTGCGTTTTCGTGTAAATGACAGGCCAAAACGCAGGGAAATATCTGCGTTTTCCCATCGTGTAAACGGGGCCTCAGGCTCTTGGGAGAAGAAACCTCTCCCAGTCCCAGTCCCAGTCCCAGTCCCAGTCCCAGTCCCAGTCCCAGTCCCAGTCCCAGTCCCAGTCTCTCTCTCTCCCCCCCCGGCTCTGCTTAAATACTGGATCCTCTTGCCATTGATGAGGAACAGCTGGTAGGTCCCATCACCTAGATTAGGACAGGGAGGAGCACAAGAAATTGGACAAAAAAAAACAAAAAAAAAACCTTTTAATATATGTCCAAATAGAAACTGTTATTTAAAATGGTAATAATATATCACAATACTGTAGTTTATAGCCTAGGCTACTATATTTTAATCAAATAAATGCAGGCTGGGGGAGCAGCGCAAGAGACTTATTTCAAAAACATTAAAAAAATCCACCTGACACACACACACAAGTTTCAAGTTTTGAAAAATACAACAACAAACAGTAATATTGTAAAGTATAATAACAATTGAATTTATAATTAGCCTATATAGGATTATGTAATGGTTCACAAAATTCACGGTTCAATCACTGTCTGTTGTTGCATTGAGACTCTGGTAGGGCTTTATTTTGAAATTCTCGTCAGCAAAATAGAGGGAAAACAAACAATATTGACAATATTGTTTATAAAATGTTACTCACCATGTTCATTTATGGTAAATCTGACTGTTCCGTTGCGTTCGCACCACATACTTGATAATCGTGCTGTAAACATTGCCTACGCCAATAGCAGGCGCTTATAATTGTGACGTGCGCCAATGGCAGCTGCAAAGGAGAAGCAATATGGGAAATACCGACTGTTTTAAGGAATAAACGCAGAATTTTTGGTTCTTGTCGTGTTTAACACAATCTACACTCGATCGCGCGAGGATATCCATCGTGAAAAATCGCAGCTTGAATTTTTTTTTAGTTACCATCGAAGTGAAAGACAGGTCCTTTCTGTGGTATAAATACAACGTACAACAAAACTACAACTCCCAGCAGGCAATTGGGTCCATTGGCTGCGCGCGCACACACACTCAATAAATCAATCAATGACACTTACCCATTAGAAAACGCAAATGCATACGTCCTGGGACGGTAACACCAGTCAAATTAAATCATTCAAGGAAAATACATCTTTGCAGTGCATACACAGAAGTGCCAATAATATATTTTCACTGCATTTACAATTGCAGAAATAAAGCTATGAGATCGTTATTACAATTAGAAATCAGAAAAAAAAAAAAAAAAAAAAAACATTTATTTTTTATTTTTTTATATATGTCCAAATAGAAAACTGTTATTTAAAATGGTAATAATACATCACAATACTGTAGTTTATAGCCTAGGCTACTATATTTTAATCAAATAAATGCAGGCTGGGGGAGCAGTGCAAGAGACTTATTTCAAAAACATTAAAAAAATCCACCTGACACACACACACACAAGTTTCAAGTTTTGAAAAATACAACAACAAACAGTACTTTTGAACGGTACAGTTGGTTTCATTACAACATTTACACTACATTTATTCATTTAACATAACCTTTATTGACTTAGAAAATGAAGAAAATGACAGGCTAATTAATATGTTATATGAATTTGTGTTTCAATATGTGGCATTGTCAGGTTTTCATACCTCAAATTAAAACCCAGTGATGTCTAATGGTAACAAAATAAAAACGAAACTAAGATTATGCCCTGTATCATGAAGAAAACATAGGTTTATTTTGTGTTACATGACACCTATTGGTGTTGCCTATATGAACAGTGCTAATTCAGGTTAAGAATACACTGTGACAGAGGCAAAACAATTTATTAAAATAATAATAACAACAATAACAATAATGATTATGACGACGCATGCAAAACAGAGAGAAAAGACTCAATTCTATTCGAATAATTACACAATACCACTGTTACGTTCCCAATTCATTTTCTAGGGGCAAAAGGGAAAGTAGCTTTAAAGCTAAAATGAACAGCGACAAAGAAAAGTTAACCTATCTGAGTCCCAGCACACAATACACAAAGTAAGATTTCCAATACATTTATTTACAATAAGTGATAAATACAGTGCAAAAAGAATCCTAAACAAACAGCTCCAAAAGAAAAAGAAATGAAGCCTGTTCTTCAGGAGCAGGTAAAGCCAAAACAAACAAAAGATCTCACTACCCGGTAGAAGGAACACCTAATTGACCTACAACAATCAACACAAATAAACAACAGAACTCTTACCTTACTTCCTAACTAACAAAAAACAGGAGAAAATGAGAAAAGAAAAATGGCACCCGCTCCCTACTGCTCCAACACTCAACAATGGGCAAGCAATTCAAAGCTGCACACTACAGCCGTAACAACACATTTAAGCGTAACAACACACTTAAGCTTAACATACACCAACAAGAGCAACACTCCAAGTCTGGTAACACAACAGTCTCAGGCCACATTTACACATAGCCGGGTATTTAGAGAAACGAATATTTCTCCCCCTCCGTTTTCAAAAATAACATCGTGCACGCAATATCGTTTTCAAAAAAAGTTGTCGTTTACATCAACCCGCATAAATACAAAGGGGCGGCAGTGTAAGGAGAAGGATAAAGCCATGCAAGCCAATCAGAATCCTCAAAATCGACAACGACGAATAGCACGAGCGACTTCCTGTTCCTTTCAAAACAATAGACATGGCGCGAGGTTCGTTCGTGTGGACAGACAGCGAAGCAAATGCAAACAGGCCAAAAGCGTTTTCACAAAAGTAAAAATGAGTACCACTTTAACAGCATCCATGATCAAATAGTAGCCAAACAAACTCATAGACAGTATGGAACAAACTCTGAACATAGGGCGCTCACATGACGTAAGCATTTTCTGGCGCATAATGTGACGTTTGAGAACCTAAAACCCCGTTTCTCCCAGTTGACACGGCAACACATAACCGGCGTTTTCAGAAATCTCCACTTTGGCCGGAGTTTTTAGAAATAATCGTTCTCTGGGATAAAAACTGCGTTTTCGTGTAAATGACAGGCCAAAACGCAGGGAAATATCTGCGTTTTCCCATCGTGTAAACGGGGCCTCAGGCTCTTGGGAGAAGAAACCTCTCCCAGTCCCAGTCCCAGTCCCAGTCCCAGTCCCAGTCCCAGTCCCAGTCCCAGTCTCTCTCTCTCTCTCTCTCTCTCTCTCTCTCCCCCCCGGCTCTGCTTAAATACTGGATCCTCTTGCTATTGATGAGGAACAGCTGGTAGGTCCCATCACCTAGATTAGGACAGGGAGGAGCACAAGAAATTGGACAAAAAAACAACAAAAAAAAAAACTTTTAATATATGTCCAAATAGAAACTGTTATTTAAAATGATAATAATATATCACAATACTGTAGTTTATAGCCTAGGCTACTATATTTTAATCAAATAAATGCAGGCTGGGGGAGCAGCGCAAGAGACTTATTTCAAAAACATTAAAAAAATCCACCTGACACACACACACAAGTTTCAAGTTTTGAAAAATACAACAACAAACAGTAATATTGTAAAGTATAATAACAATTGAATTTATAATTAGCCTATATAGGATTATGTAATGGTTCACAAAATTCACGGTTCAATCACTGTCTGTTGTTGCATTGAGACTCTGGTAGGGCTTTATTTTGAAATTCTCGTCAGCAAAATAGAGGGAAAACAAACAATATTGACAATATTGTTTATAAAATGTTACTCACCATGTTCATTTATGGTAAATCTGACTGTTCCGTTGCGTTCGCACCACATACTTGATAATCGTGCTGTAAACATTGCCTACGCCAATAGCAGGCGCTTATAATCGTGACGTGCGCCAATGGCAGCTGCAAAGGAGAAGCAATATGGGAAATACCGACTGTTTTAAGGAATAAACGCAGAATTTTTGGTTCTTGTCGTGTTTAACACAATCTACACTCGATCGCGCGAGGATATCCATCGTGAAAAATCGCAGCTTGAATTTTTTTTTTGTTACCATCGAAGTGAAAGACAGGTCCTTTCTGTGGTATAAATACAACGTACAACAAAACTACAACTCCCAGCAGGCCGTTGGGTCCATTGGCTGCGCGCGCACACACACTCAATAAATCAATCAATGACACTTACCCATTAGAAAACGCAAATGCATACGTCCTGGGACGGTAACACCAGTCAAATTAAATCATTCAAGGAAAATACATCTTTGCAGTGCATACACAGAAGTGCCAATAATATATTTTCACTGCATTTTCAATTGCAGAAATAAAGCTATGAGATCGTTATTACAATTAGAAATCAGAAAAAAAAAAAAAAAAAAAAAAAAAATTTTTTTTATTTTTTATATATGTCCAAATAGAAACTGTTATTTAAAATGGTAATAATACATCACAATACTGTAGTTTATAGCCTAGGCTACTATATTTTAATCAAATAAATGCAGGCTGGGGGAGCAGTGCAAGAGACTTATTTCAAAAACATTAAAAAAATCCACCTGACACACACACACACAAGTTTCAAGTTTTGAAAAATACAACAACAAACAGTACTTTTGAACGGTACAGTTGGTTTCATTACAACATTTACACTACATTTATTCATTTAACATAACCTTTATTGACTTAGAAAATGAAGAAAATGACAGGCTAATTAATATGTTATATGAATTTGTGTTTCAATATGTGGCATCGTCAGGTTTTCATACCTCAAATTAAAACCCAGTGATGTCTAATGGTAACAAAATAAAAACGAAACTAAGATTATGCCCTGTATCATGAAGAAAACATAGGTTTATTTTGTGTTACATGACACCTATTGGTGTTGCCTATATGAACAGTGCTAATTCAGGTTAAGAATACACTGTGACAGAGGCAAAACAATTTATTAAAATAATAATAACAACAATAACAATAATGATTATGACGACGCATGCAAAACAGAGAGAAAAGACTCAATTCTATTCGAATAATTACACAATACCACTGTTACGTTCCCAATTCATTTTCTAGGGGCAAAAGGGAAAGTAGCTTTAAAGCAAAAATGAACAGCGACAAAGAAAAGTTAACCTATCTGAGTCCCAGCACACAATACACAAAGTAAGATTTCCAATACATTTATTTACAATAAGTGATAAATACAGTGCAAAAAGAATCCTAAACAAACAGCTCCAAAAGAAAAAGAAATGAAGCCTGTTCTTCAGGAGCAGGTAAAGCCAAAACAAACAAAAGATCTCACTACCCGGTAGAAGGAACACCTAATTGACCTACAACAATCAACACAAATAAACAACAGAACTCTTACCTTACTTCCTAACTAACAAAAAACAGGAGAAAATGAGAAAAGAAAAATGGCACCCACTCCCTACTGCTCCAACACTCAACAATGGGCAAGCAATTCAAAGCTGCACACTACAGCCGTAACAACACATTTAAGCGTAACAACACACTTAAGCTTAACATACACCAACAAGAGCAACACTCCAAGTCTGGTAACACAACAGTCTCAGGCCACATTTACACATAGCCGGGTATTTAGAGAAACGAATATTTCTCCCCCTCCGTTTTCAAAAATAACATCGTGCACGCAATATCGTTTTCAAAAAAAGTTGTCGTTTACATCAACCCGCATAAATACAAAGGGGCGGCAGTGTAAGGAGAAGGATAAAGCCATGCAAGCCAATCAGAATCCTCAAAATCGACAACGACGAATAGCACGAGCGACTTCCTGTTCCTTTCAAAACAATAGACATGGCGCGAGGTTCGTTCGTGTGGACAGACAGCGCGGCAAATGCAAACAGGCCAAAAGCGTTTTCACAAAAGTAAAAATGAGTACCACTTTAACAGCATCCATGATCAAATAGTAGCCAAACAAACTCATAGACAGTATGGAACAAACTCTGAACATAGGGCGCTCACATGACGTAAGCATTTTCTGGCGCATAATGTGACGTTTGAGAACCTAAAACCCCGTTTCTCCCAGTTGACACGGCAACACATAACCGGCGTTTTCAGAAATCTCCACTTTGGCCGGAGTTTTTAGAAATAATCGTTCTCTGGGATAAAAACTGCGTTTTCGTGTAAATGACAGGCCAAAACGCAGGGAAATATCTGCGTTTTCCCATCGTGTAAACGGGGCCTCAGGCTCTTGGGAGAAGAAACCTCTCCCAGTCCCAGTCCCAGTCCCAGTCCCAGTCCCAGTCCCAGTCCCAGTCCCAGTCCCAGTCCCAGTCTCTCTCTCTCCCCCCCGGCTCTGCTTAAATACTGGATCCTCTTGCCATTGATGAGGAACAGCTGGTAGGTCCCATCACCTAGATTAGGACAGGGAGGAGCACAAGAAATTGGACAAAAAAAACCAAAAAAAAAACCTTTTAATATATGTCCAAATAGAAACTGTTATTTAAAATGGTAATAATATATCACAATACTGTAGTTTTTAGGCCTAGGCTACTATATTTTAATCAAATAAATGCAGGCTGGGGGAGCAGCGCAAGAGACTTATTTCAAAAACATTAAAAAAATCCACCTGACACACACACACAAGTTTCAAGTTTTGAAAAATACAACAACAAACAGTAATATTGTAAAGTATAATAACAATTGAATTTATAATTAGCCTATATAGGATTATGTAATGGTTCACAAAATTCACGGTTCAATCACTGTCTGTTGTTGCATTGAGACTCTGGTAGGGCTTTATTTTGAAATTCTCGTCAGCAAAATAGAGGGAAAACAAACAATATTGACAATATTGTTTATAAAATGTTACTCACCATGTTCATTTATGGTAAATCTGACTGTTCCGTTGCGTTCGCACCACATACTTGATAATCGTGCTGTAAACATTGCCTACGCCAATAGCAGGCGCTTATAATCGTGACGTGCGCCAATGGCAGCTGCAAAGGAGAAGCAATATGGGAAATACCGACTGTTTTAAGGAATAAACGCAGAATTTTTGGTTCTTGTCGTGTTTAACACAATCTACACTCGATCGCGCGAGGATATCCATCGTGAAAAATCGCAGCTTGAATTTTTTTTTAGTTACCATCGAAGTGAAAGACAGGTCCTTTCTGTGGTATAAATACAACGTACAACAAAACTACAACTCCCAGCAGGCCGTTGGGTCCATTGGCTGCGCGCGCACACACACTCAATAAATCAATGAATGACACTTACCCATTAGAAAACGCAAATGCATACGTCCTGGGACGGTAACACCAGTCAAATTAAATCATTCAAGGAAAATACATCTTTGCAGTGCATACACAGAAGTGCCAATAATATATTTTCACTGCATTTACAATTGCAGAAATAAAGCTATGAGATCGTTATTACAATTAGAAATCAGAAAAAAAAAAAAAAAAAAAAAAAAATTTTTTTTTTTTTTTATATATGTCCAAATAGAAACTGTTATTTAAAATGGTAATAATACATCACAATACTGTAGTTTATAGCCTAGGCTACTATATTTTAATCAAATAAATGCAGGCTGGGGGAGCAGTGCAAGAGACTTATTTCAAAAACATTTAAAAAATCCACCTGACAGACATTTCAAGAGACAATTTACTTCCTGCAACTCCTGCAAATCAGACATTATTTCATCGATGTCGAGTTCAAATTCCTTTTCCATGTCTTCTGCAGATGGATCAGAGAAATTATTGGTGGCCATTATTACAGAATGGTTTTCAGGTTTACAGATGGTTATTTACAGGTATAGGCCTGTAAATTCACAGCCAGGCAGCGGGTCTTCTTCTTTTTTTAAATTGCAGTTGTCAAACAACTTTTAAGTGTGCATTACCGCCACCTTCTGATATGGAGTGTGGATCACATTCGCCGTTGCTCACTACTCTATAAATAAATAAATAAATATATAACCCCATAAATATCTAAAGCATTTACGATGCTGATCGTAGCCTGATCAGTCTGTGAATGTTCAATGTAAGACTATTTATATTTGCTTACATTCACGGATAACAAAAATAATAAAACGTTATTAATTAGCCTAAATGTGAGCAGTCCACTCTATATGTAGCCTATATGTTAAATTCAAAAGAATATGTATGTATATAATATAGATATGATTATGGGGTCAACGTAGGCCTACTATTTTTTTTTACCAGGGTTAATTGAAGCTCAGCTGGGTGTCCTCATGCTCACTAACGTTAACTTGCTGTAGTACGTTTCACGGAGTAGTCTACATAAAACAATCACCTGACTGAAACTTAGCCTTGGCTACAGATCGTAAGGTTCTGGCAAAACTTGTTAAAGCGAGTGATTACACTGTAAAAAGTGAACAGTTGGATCAACTTAAAAAAAAAATACTTAAATTGGTAACACCTAAAGAAATTAAGTTTTCTCAACTTAAATTATCACGTTTTCGTGATAATTTAAGTTGAGAAAACTTCATTTCTTTCTTCATTTCTTAAATTCTTAATTCCTTTTTTGAGTAAATTTTTTTTAAGTTGATCCAACTGCTCACTTTTTACAGTGTATGTACATTCACTGAATGAATATTATGAAAATAAAATATATATTTCTCGCTAGAAATGTAATCAAAACTTATTTTTATCCAGAATCTAACTCAAAATATTGTTTTTTTTTCACTAAAAATGATAGAAATGTCCGCCATGTTATTTTGTTCTCGCGACCGGAATCTTGAAAGTCACGTGACTTGGACATAGTGCCTCTAGTGGACGTTTCACCCAGAAAGTGCAGGGAAATGTACTTTCAGGTACGTATTTCAGGGTTTGCAAAAAAGTACCCAGAGTAACGTATTTCCAATGAGCTTGGGTTAAAACTTCTGATCAAAAAAAATAAAGACAGAGACACAATTTTTTCAATAAACCATTTAACCACAAATTCACATTACATAAACCCCTATTCACATTACATGCTGCATTCCTTTCAAGCTGACAGTCATAGATGCCTTTGGAAATCTAAAAACTGTGAACCAACATTCTTTTGTTAAATTTTCAAATGAAATAATACTCTGTATAAAAACAAGATTTGGTCTTCAAAAAGCTGTTTTTCAAAAATGAGTGAAAAATAGGGGGTGGTCTTATATTCAGGCCAATACGGTATTAGCTGGCCTGAATATAAGAATATACGGTATTAGCCTGCGGGCCGTCTGAATGTTAAGAGGTTAATCTGGGGGAAACCCAAGCTTTATCGATTCCTTATTCTTTTCCTAAATTCTTTTCCAGGTGTCGGAGAAGGAAGAGGCTGAAAAAAATCTTCAGCAAGAAAGCATGGCAATCTTCGTCATCAGAGATGCACAAGCTGTACCCACAAACATTGGCATCATACTTGAGGGACAAGAGGTTCTAAGCGACTTGCTGTCTGTCGCAAATGCTGTTGCCATTCTCCTGGGCCTTCTTTATGCCTTATTCAGTCTGGAATATCCCAAGACATTTGAATATATCCAGAAAGTCATCATGGACCCAAAAGGCATGACAAACAAAGTCAAGAGGCTCTGTGACCAGCTCTACAATAGAGCTTAATTCTGGGTTCCCACACATCCCAGTTTACTCCCGTAAATGATGTCATGTTTGAGTGGCTGGCTATGGTTCGGCGTTCTACGCAATGCTACGTGCTGCAGCGTTCTGAAAGCTGCCAGTTTACACCAATGAGATGAAATGGGACGGTGTATAGCAACAACTCTGTACTTCCATTCCAATTTTTGACTTTTCAACAATGTTTTTTTTACAGTTGGATATCATTTGTAGCATCATAAAATACAACGAGGACAGAGATAGTGAGAATCTTTTTATTTTATTTTTTTTTATTGCAAGATGTACATAAATTGGGATCACAAACAGGGAAAACAAATAAACAAACAAACAACCAAAACAAAACCAATACAGTCAGGAACTGACAGATGCGTGCGTTTGTGTGTGTGCGTGTGTGCATGTGTGCGTGTAAAGGTAACTGGGTGGACGTGTCACAGTACATACTTTGAAGAACAAGAGATAGATAAAAAAAATAAAAAAAAAGGAAGATAGTGAGATACTGACTACAGCTGCATTTCTAGTAGTGATGAAACTGAGAAATTGTCACATTTCCCTAATTCACTGCATTGTTCTCGGTTAAGGCTGTTGTTTTCTAAGGTCAATGTTTGCCAGCTCTTAGAAGTTGAAAATCTGACACTTGAGTATTGAAATTGTGGATATGTGTAAGTAATGTATAAGTTAATAAATATTTATGTAATGAAAATTCTTTCTTTTTTAAATTATTTTGGACAAGATTAAATATTAAGAAATGTTCCTTAATGGTAAACATGTTTTATTAAATCCATATCTTTTTGTTTGTTTAAAATAAATCATTTCAATTAATTTGTATTTTTAAAAATGAGAAATAATTGTATAATTAAATCTATATCTATTTGATTGGAGAAAACAAATAATGTCTAATACATATTTCTTAAATGTGATTTTTTATTATATTAAATCTATATATTTTTGTTTAGATCAAAAACAGAATTAATTGACTTTCTTCAATAAGAAAAATATACTTTGTGCCAAGGTTTAGAAAATACATAGAAAATATTGGTTAGGGCAAGTTATTTATTTTTCATTGGCTCAAGTTATAAAATATAGATGTGAACCCTACATTTTTTTTAATTGGATGAATGAAAACCTTTTTTTCAGTGTGTGTGTGTGTGTGTGTGTGTGTGTGTGTGTGTGTGTGTGTGTGTGTGTGTGTGTGTGTGTGTGTGTGTGTGTGTGCGTACTGTTTTGGAAATATTTTTCTTTCTATATATAGATATGTAAACTGTATATTTATTTATTTGTCAATGACAACACACATTAATTAGCACATTAGGCTAATATGGATTTATTCCCATGGAAATTCTTGGCTCTAAGAATATATATTTGTAAATCTCATCAAAAGACAAAATTAAATGTTAAAACTAAATTCACTGTAAATATAATCTTAATTTGAGTTTCATAAACTCGGCGTTGCGTTTGAAATCCGAATTTTATTATTCTCCATTTTTTCAATCAATACATATTACATAGCGAAAATAACCTGCTGAAAGAAGCAGTTTTTTTGACAAGAGACATCGTTATGTTTCGCTCCTCTGTCTGCGCTTCAGAGAGCATCTAAAGCCGCTAAACGTAGGCCTATGGAAAGTTTTCAGTCAGGGAAACTGTTTCTCAAAGATGAGCAACGATTTATAGATTTATTTGGAACTATTTTCGTTGCCGATATATAGAGCAAAATGTAAGTCATGTCATATTTACGACTTAATATAAAAAAAAACGTCCTGCTGATGTTCGGGACAGCACTCTTTCTCGTCCTATCTGTTGCTTTTTAAAATAATTGTCATAAATAGAAAAACACAAGGATAGCCTACAGGAACTTTTTTTGTGAATTATATTCTGTTTCAGAAATGTTTCAGATGGCAGATGCTTTTATTGTAGGCTAATATCTGTAAAAAACAAAACAAAACAAAAAAACAAAAAAAACAGTGGTCTGTTATTCTTAATAACAAAATGTATGCCAGCTTCACTTGCTCCCGTTTATGCACCAGCTGCAAATGCTAAAAATAAATAATAAACAGCGCTAGTTTTTCTATGAACAATCATGAATTAAAAAAGCTAAGTCAGTCTTTGTTTGTATTGCATGTTCACTTTTAATACAGCGAAACAGCCTAGGTCTTCCATTCCTCTCAAACTCTTGTGGTCGACTGTGACGTCACTCGTGTGACCGACTGTTTCAACTCGGGTGGCTGACTGTGACGTCAACTCGGGTGGCTGACTGTGACGTCAATTCGGGTGGCTGACTGTGACGTCAACTCGGGTGGCTGACTGTGACGTCAACTCGGGTGGCTGACTGTGACGTCAATTCGGGTGGCTGACTGTGACGTCAATTCGTGTGGCCGACTGTGACGTCAACTGTCGACTGTTACGTCATAATGATCGTGAGTATAAACAGTGCCGCGGATTTATTCTTCTTGTAGCGAGTAGGCGATTGTGAAATTACTATATACATTTACATTATGTGCATCTGAGTTGTGCATATTAGTAGGGAAATTGATACAAAATTGATTATTCAAATAATCTCTTCTGTTTCTCTTTCTTTAGTGTTTCACAGATATAAATTGCAAGAAGTATTGTTCACTTCTAGTTCATTTTCGAGTATGTCAACCATGCCCACCATTTTTGAGAGTGCAGAGCAGTCCTCATCAACTGAATTGTCAGATGAGCTCACTACAGCCCTTGCTGCGGGGCGGTGGTGGGCGATAATGGAAGTTTCAGACCCCATATCTAAGTATCCTGACTATGAGGACCTCATCTCAGACCAGTGGTGGGAAACAGTGGAGGAAGGAGAAACATCATGCCCCACATCCCCGGTCTTCAGTGAAGCATCTGAGAAGGCTCATTCCCAGCACTCGGGCTTCTCAGATGGGAAATATAAGGGGGGAGAACTGAAGACAACGAAGCAGTGGAGGCAGCAGAACTCTCCCAGTGCTAAAAAAGAGGATCTCACCTCATCCCTGGTCTTCGGTGATACATTGGAGAAAGCTCAGCACTCAGCACCTGTGCCTGTTGTGTCCCCAAAGCGAGCACCTGTGCCTGCTGCATCTCCAAAGGGAGCACCTGTGCCTGCTGCGTGCCCAAAGGGAGCACCTGTGCCTGCTGCATCTCCAAAGGAAGCACCTGTGCCTGTTGTGTCCCCAAAGCGAGCACCTGTGCCTGCTGCATCTCCAAAGGGAGCACCTGTGCCTGCTGCGTGCCCAAAGGGAGCACCTGTGCCTGCTGCATCTCCAAAGGGAGCACCTGTGCCTGCTGCGTGCCCAAAGGGAGCACCTGTGCCCATAGGGTCCCAAAAAAGAGGAAAACTCAGGATCCCCGAATATTTGACTAAACATCTGAAAAAGGCCGCTTTAGAAACACCCACACCCATCCAGTCACTACAGAGGGCACCAGTGGCTTCCTCAAAGGTGCTCACATGCTCCTCACATGGAGCACCAATGCCAGACAAGATCTCCAAGAGGAGAAATCCTAAAAACCCTGAGCTGCTGAGGCAGCATTTGCAAAATGCACCAGTGCTTGTGTCTTCCGCAAACCTCAGGATCCCTAAGCAGCAGAGGCAGAAGAATATCCAAAAGGGAGTGTCTGTGCCTGCCAAGATCCCACAGAGAACACTTGCTCCACCGTGTTCCCCACAGCAACCACCCAGCTGCTACCAAATTGACTATTTATGTAGCATATTTGCTAAATGTTGTGTCATTTCAAATATTTAATTGAAATTGTACATGATTTATATGAATGCATGTACACATTAATAAAAGGTTTTCAACCTCATCCAATAAAACATTTGTCTTGGTTTCAATTCATTTTACCATTATTTGTTTTATTTTGCAGGTAATATTTTTTTCGTTCAAAACATTGTTAAATATAAATATTTTTCATTAAGAGCTCAACTAAGAAATATTTGTTTTTCGACGAATGTACAATTTCAAGGTTACTCGGCGAAGCCAGCGCACGGGCATTAAACACATATCTCGACCAGTCACTACTGCAGCGTTAAACAGATTTCAACAAGATTTCAACGTCAAACAAACCAGACAACTCGTTTAAATAGTATTTTTCTACAAACTGTTAGCTAATAATTTTGTCAAGATGGCTACTGTAGTGGCACAGTCTCATTATATATTCGGATTGCGGACAGGAGTGAGGAATAATTTGTTGTATTTTGATGAGCAAACCATCATATTTCCGTGCGGAAACAACTGTGTGCGCTATAACATCAACCAAAAATGCCAGAAGTTTATTCCAGGTACTTTATTATAGTAAACATACATTTTTAGACACTTCATACGTATTTTAATAGGCTATATATTATATGTAATATATAGTAGGCCTATGTCTTGTAGCCTATATTATAGGCTCATAATATCATATGATAAGTATTAACGTAAATTATATCATTATCACTTGTCTCACTAGTCTTAATATAACTATTACTGGTTATTAACTGTATTTCTTGTGAATATCTGGGCCAGTGACAAATAAGGTTTTCAACTGATAAAAAATTCAAAAAGGTTAAAACTGCACATCAAAGTAGTTATTATCTTTATGGGGGTGTTTTTTACTTATTACTAAAATCTCAATTTTAAACAATGTATTTTAAGCGGTTTAACTGAGAATCATGTGACGACACCAGTCAAAATGTCATACGGGATAACGTTAATGCATTTTCTAAATATTATGATATTAAAACTTTTCAAATCAATAATACTTAATGAATATATAAAGTGATGCAGTAAACAATATTTGGAGCACAGAAAAAAATGTTTTGCACAAAAATTTGTGCACGTTCTACGCAATGCTACGTGCTGCAGCGTTCTGAAAGCTGCCAGTTTACACCAATGAGATGAAATGGGACGGTGTATAGCAACAACTCTGTACTTCCATTCCAATTTTTGACTTTTCAACAATGTTTTTTTTTTACAGTTTGATATCATTTGTAGCATCATAAAATACAACGAGGACAGAGATAGTGAGAATCTTTTTATTTTTAATTTTTTTTTATTGCAAGATGTACATAAATTGGGATCACAAACAGGGAAAACAAATAAACAAACAAACAAACAAACAACCAAAACAAAACCAATACAGTCAGGAACTGACAGATGCGTGCGTTTGTGTGTGTGCGTGTGTGCATGTGTGCGTGTAAAGGTAACTGGGTGGACGTGTCACAGTACATACTTTGAAGAACAAGAGATAGATGAAAAAAAAAAAAAAAAAAAGGAAGATAGTGAGATACTGACTACAGCTGCATTTCTAGTAGTGATGAAACTGAGAAATTGTCACATTTCCCTAATTCACTGCATTGTTCTCGGTTAAGGCTGTTGTTTTCTAAGGTCAATGTTTGCCAGCTCTTAGAAGTTGAAAATCTGACACTTGAGTATTGAAATTGTGGATATGTGTAAGTAATGTATAAGTTAATAAATATCTATGTAATGAAAATTCTTTCTTTTTTTAATTATTTTGGACAAGATTAAATATTAAGAAATGTTCCTTAATGGTAAACATGTTTTATTAAATCCATATCTTTTTGTTTGTTTAAAATAAATCATTTCAATTAATTTGTATTTTTAAAAATGAGAAATAATTGTATAATTAAATCTATATCTATTTGATTGGAGAAAACAAATAATGTCTAATACATATTTCTTAAATGTGATTTTTTATTATATTAAATCTATATATTTTTGTTTAGATCAAAAACAGAATTTAAATTAATTGACTTTCTTCAATAAGAAAAATATACTTTGTGCCAAGGTTTAGAAAATACATAGAAAATATTGGTTAGGGCAAGTTATTTATTTTTCATTGGCTCAAGTTATAAAATATAGATGTGAACCCTACATTTTTTTTAATTGGATGAATGAAAACCTTTTTTTCAGTGTGTGTGTGTGTGTGTGTGTGTGTGTGTGTGCGTACTGTTTTGGAAATATTTTTCTTTCTATATATAGATATGTAAACTGTATATTTATTTATTTGTCAATGACAACACACATTAATTAGCACATTAGGCTAATATGGATTTATTCCCATGGAAATTCTTGGCTCTAAGAATATATATTTGTAAATCTCATCAAAAGACAAAATTAAATGTTAAAACTAAATTCACTGTAAATATAATCTTAATTTGAGTTTCATAAACTCGGCGTTGCGTTTGAAATCCGAATTTGATTATTCTCCATTTTTTCAATCAATACATATTACATAGCGAAAATAACCTGCTGAAAGAAGCAGTTTTTTTGACAAGAGACATCGTTATGTTTCGCTCCTCTGTCTGCGCTTCAGAGAGCATCTAAAGCCGCTAAACGTAGGCCTATGGAAAGTTTTCAGTCAGGGAAACTGTTTCTCAAAGATGAGCAACGATTTATAGATTTATTTGGAACTATTTTCGTTGCCGATATATAGAGCAAAATGTAAGTCATGTAATATTTACGACTTAATATAAAAAAAAACGTCCTGCTGATGTTCGGGACAGCACTCTTTCTCGTCCTATCTGTTGCTTTTTAAAATAATTGTCATAAATAGAAAGCCTTAAAAAAGCCTACAGGAACTTTTTTTGTGAATTATATTCTGTTTCAGAAATGTTTCAGATGGCAGATGCTTTTATTGTAGGCTAATATCTGTAAAAAACAAAACAAAACAAAAAAACAAAAAAAACAGTGGTCTGTTATTCTTAATAACAAAATGTAAGCCAGCTTCACTTGCTCCCGTTTATGCACCAGCTGCAAATGCTAAAAATAAATAATAAACAGCGCTAGTTTTTCTATGAACAATCATGAATTAAAAAAGCTAAGTCAGTCTTTGTTTGTATTGCATGTTCACTTTTAATACAGCGAAACAGCCTAGGTCTTCCATTCCTCTCAAACTCTTGTGGTCGACTGTGACGTCACTCGTGTGACCGACTGTTACGTCAACTCGGGTGGCTGACTGTGACGTCAACTCGGGTGGCTGACTGTGACGTCAATTCGTGTGGCCGACTGTGACGTCAACTGTCGACTGTTACGTCATAATGATCGTGAGTATAAACAGTGCCGCGGATTTATTCTTCTTGTAGCGAGTAGGCGATTGTGAAATTACTATATACATTTACATTATGTGCATCTGAGTTGTGCATATTAGTAGGGAAATTGATACAAAATTGATTATTCAAATAATCTCTTCTGTTTCTCTTTCTTTCATAGTGTTTCACAGATATAAATTGCAAGAAGTATTGTTCACTTCTAGTTCATTTTCGAGTATGTCAACCATGCCCACCATTTTTGAGAGTGCAGAGCAGTCCTCATCAACTGAATTGTCAGATGAGCTCACTACAGCCCTTGCTGCGGGGCGGTGGTGGGCGATAATGGAAGTTTCAGACCCCATATCTAAGTATCCTGACTATGAGGACCTCATCTCAGACCAGTGGTGGGAAACAGTGGAGGAAGGAGAAACATCATGCCCCACATCCCCGGTCTTCAGTGAAGCATCTGAGAAGGCTCATTCCCAGCACTCGGGCTTCTCAGATGGGAAATATAAGCGGGGAGAACTGAAGACAACGAAGCAGTGGAGGCAGCAGAACTCTCCCAGTGCTAAAAAAGAGGATCTCACCTCATCCCTGGTCTTCGGTGATACATTGGAGAAAGCTCAGCACTCAGCACCTGTGCCTGTTGTGTCCCCAAAGCGAGCACCTGTGCCTGCTGCATCTCCAAAGGAAGCACCTGTGCCTGTTGTGTCCCCAAAGCGAGCACCTGTGCCTGCTGCATCTCCAAAGGGAGCACCTGTGCCTGCTGCGTGCCCAAAGGGAGAACCTGTGCCTGCTGCATCTCCAAAGGGAGCACCTGTGCCTGCTGCATCTCCAAAGGGAGCACCTGTGCCTGCTGCATCTCCAAAGGGAGCACCTGTGCCTGCTGCGTGCCCAAAGCGAGCACCTGTGCCTGCTGCATCTCCAAAGGGAGCACCTGTGCCTGCTGCATCTCCAAAGGGAGCACCTGTGCCTGCTGCGTGCCCAAAGGGAGCACCTGTGCCCATAGGGTCCCAAAAAAGAGGAAAACTCAGGATCCCCGAATATTTGACTAAACATCTGAAAAAGGCCGCTTTAGAAACACCCACACCCATCCAGTCACTACAGAGGGCACCAGTGGCTTCCTCAAAGGTGCTCACATGCTCCTCACATGGAGCACCAATGCCAGACAAGATCTCCAAGAGGAGAAATCCTAAAAACCCTGAGCTGCTGAGGCAGCATTTGCAAAATGCACCAGTGCTTGTGTCTTCCGCAAACCTCAGGATCCCTAAGCAGCAGAGGCAGAAGAATATCCAAAAGGGAGTGTCTGTGCCTGCCAAGATCCCACAGAGAACACTTGCTCCACCGTGTTCCCCACAGCAACCACCCAGTTGCTACCAAATTGACTATTTATGTAGCATATTTGCTAAATGTTGTGTCATTTCAAATATTTAATTGAAATTGTACATGATTTATATGAATGCATGTACACATTAATAAAAGGTTTTCAACCTCATCCAATAAAACATTTGTCTTAGTTTCAATTCATTTTACCATTATTTGTTTTATTTTGCAGGTAATATTTTTTTCGTTCAAAACATTGTTAAATATAAATATTTTTCATTAAGAGCTCAACTAAGAAATATTTGTTTTTCGACGAATGTACAATTTCAAGGTTACTCGGCGAAGCCAGCGCACGGGCATTAAACACATATCTCGACCAGTCACTACTGCAGCGTTAAACAGATTTCAACAAGATTTCAACGTCAAACAAACCAGACAACTCGTTTAAATAGTATTTTTCTACAAACTGTTAGCTAATAATTTTGTCAAGATGGCTACTGTAGTGGCACAGTCTCATTATATATTCGGATTGCGGACAGGAGTGAGGAATAATTTGTTGTATTTTGATGAGCAAACCATCATATTTCCGTGCGGAAACAACTGTGTGCGCTATAACATCAACCAAAAATGCCAGAAGTTTATTCCAGGTACTTTATTATAGTAAACATACATTTTTAGACACTTCATACGTATTTTAATAGGCTATATATTATATGTAATATATAGTAGGCCTATGTCTTGTAGCCTATATTATAGGCTCATAATATCATATGATAAGTATTAACGTAAATTATATCATTATCACTTGTCTCACTAGTCTTAATATAACTATTACTGGTTATTAACTGTATTTCTTGTGAATATCTGGGCCAGTGACAAATAAGGTTTTCAACTGATAAAAAATTCAAAAAGGTTAAAACTGCACATCAAAGTAGTTATTATCTTTATGGGGGTGTTTTTTACTTATTACTAAAATCTCAATTTTAAACAATGTATTTTAAGCGGTTTAACTGATGTCATGTGACGACACCAGTCAAAATGTCATACGGGATAACGTTAATGCATTTTCTAAATATTACGATATTAAAACTTTTCAAATCAATAATACTTAATGAATATATAAAGTGATGCAGTAAACAATATTTGGAGCACAGAAAAAAATGTTTTGCACAAAAATTTGTGCACGTTCTACGCAATGCTACGTGCTGCAGCGTTCTGAAAGCTGCCAGTTTACACCAATGAGATGAAATGGGACGGTGTATAGCAACAACTCTGTACTTCCATTCCAATTTTTGACTTTTCAACAATGTTTTTTTTTTACAGTTGGATATCATTTGTAGCATCATAAAATACAACGAGGACAGAGATAGTGAGAATCTTTTTTTTTATTTTATTTTTTTTATTGCAAGATGTACATAAATTGGGATCACAAACAGGGAAAACAAATAAACAAACAAACAAACAACCAAAACAAAACCAATACAGTCAGGAACTGACAGATGCGTGCGTTTGTGTGTGTGCGTGTGTGCATGTGTGCGTGTAAAGGTAACTGGGTGGACGTGTCACAGTACATACTTTGAAGAACAAGAGATAGATAAAAAAATAAATAAATAAAGGAAGATAGTGAGATACTGACTACAGCTGCATTTCTAGTAGTGATGAAACTGAGAAATTGTCACATTTCCCTAATTCACTGCATTGTTCTCGGTTAAGGCTGTTGTTTTCTAAGGTCAATGTTTGCCAGCTCTTAGAAGTTGAAAATCTGACACTTGAGTACTGAAATTGTGGATATGTGTAAGTAATGTATAAGTTAATAAATATCTATGTAATGAAAATTCTTTCTTTTTTAAATTATTTTGGACAAGATTAAATATTAAGAAATGTTCCTTAATGGTAAACATGTTTTATTAAATCCATATCTTTTTGTTTGTTTAAAATAAATCATTTCAATTAATTTGTATTTTTAAAAATGAGAAATAATTGTATAATTAAATCTATATCTATTTGATTGGAGAAAACAAATAATGTCTAATACATATTTCTTAAATGTGATTTTTTATTATATTAAATCTATATATTTTTGTTTAGATCAAAAACAGAATTTAAATTAATTGACTTTCTTCAATAAGAAAAATATACTTTGTGCCAAGGTTTAGAAAATACATAGAAAATATTGGTTAGGGCAAGTTATTTATTTTTCATTGGCTCAAGTTATAAAATATAGATGTGAACCCTACATTTTTTTTAATTGGATGAATGAAAACCTTTTTTTCAGTGTGTGTGTGTGTGTGTGTGTGTGTGTGTGTGTGTGTGTGTGTGCGTACTGTTTTGGAAATATTTTTCTTTCTATATATAGATATGTAAACTGTATATTTATTTATTTGTCAATGACAACACACATTAATTAGCACATTAGGCTAATATGGATTTATTCCCATGGAAATTCTTGGCTCTAAGAATATATATTTGTAAATCTCATCAAAAGACAAAATTAAATGTTAAAACTAAATTCACTGTAAATATAATCTTAATTTGAGTTTCATAAACTCGGCGTTGCGTTTGAAATCCGAATTTTATTATTCTCCATTTTTTCAATCAATACATATTACATAGCGAAAATAACCTGCTGAAAGAAGCAGTTTTTTTGACAAGAGACATCGTTATGTTTCGCTCCTCTGTCTGCGCTTCAGAGAGCATCTAAAGCCGCTAAACGTAGGCCTATGGAAAGTTTTCAGTCAGGGAAACTGTTTCTCAAAGATGAGCAACGATTTATAGATTTATTTGGAACTATTTTCGTTGCCGATATATAGAGCAAAATGTAAGTCATGTCATATTTACGACTTAATATAAAAAAAAACGTCCTGCTGATGTTCGGGACAGCACTCTTTCTCGTCCTATCTGTTGCTTTTTTAAATAATTGTCATAAATAGAAAGCCTTAAAAAAGCCTACAGGAACTTTTTTTGTGAATTATATTCTGTTTCAGAAATGTTTCAGATGGCAGATGCTTTTATTGTAGGCTAATATCTGTAAAAAACAAAACAAAACAAAAAAACAAAAAAAACAGTGGTCTGTTATTCTTAATAACAAAATGTATGCCAGCTTCACTTGCTCCCGTTTATGCACCAGCTGCAAATGCTAAAAATAAATAATAAACAGCGCTAGTTTTTCTATGAACAATCATGAATTAAAAAAGCTAAGTCAGTCTTTGTTTGTATTGCATGTTCACTTTTAATACAGCGAAACAGCCTAGGTCTTCCATTCCTCTCAAACTCTTGTGGTCGACTGTGACGTCACTCGTGTGTGACCGACTGTTACGTCAACTCGGGTGGCTGACTGTGACGTCAACTCGGGTGGCTGACTGTGACGTCAATTCGTGTGGCCGACTGTGACGTCAACTGTCGACTGTTACGTCATAATGATCGTGAGTATAAACAGTGCCGCGGATTTATTCTTCTTGTAGCGAGTAGGCGATTGTGAAATTACTATATACATTTACATTATGTGCATCTGAGTTGTGCATATTAGTAGGGAAATTGATACAAAATTGATTATTCAAATAATCTCTTCTGTTTCTCTTTCTTTAGTGTTTCACAGATATAAATTGCAAGAAGTATTGTTCACTTCTAGTTCATTTTCGAGTATGTCAACCATGCCCACCATTTTTGAGAGTGCAGAGCAGTCCTCATCAACTGAATTGTCAGATGAGCTCACTACAGCCCTTGCTGCGGGGCGGTGGTGGGCGATAATGGAAGTTTCAGACCCCATATCTAAGTATCCTGACTATGAGGACCTCATCTCAGACCAGTGGTGGGAAACAGTGGAGGAAGGAGAAACATCATGCCCCACATCCCCGGTCTTCAGTGAAGCATCTGAGAAGGCTCATTCCCAGCACTCGGGCTTCTCAGATGGGAAATATAAGGGGGGAGAACTGAAGACAACGAAGCAGTGGAGGCAGCAGAACTCTCCCAGTGCTAAAAAAGAGGATCTCACCTCATCCCTGGTCTTCGGTGATACATTGGAGAAAGCTCAGCACTCAGCACCTGTGCCTGTTGTGTCCCCAAAGCGAGCACCTGTGCCTGCTGCATCTCCAAAGGAAGCACCTGTGCCTGTTGTGTCCCCAAAGCGAGCACCTGTGCCTGCTGCATCTCCAAAGGGAGCACCTGTGCCTGCTGCGTGCCCAAAGGGAGCACCTGTGCCTGCTGCATCTCCAAAGGGAGCACCTGTGCCTGCTGCGTGCCCAAAGGGAGCACCTGTGCCCATAGGGTCCCAAAAAAGAGGAAAACTCAGGATCCCCGAATATTTGACTAAACATCTGAAAAAGGCCGCTTTAGAAACACCCACACCCATCCAGTCACTACAGAGGGCACCAGTGGCTTCCTCAAAGGTGCTCACATGCTCCTCACATGGAGCACCAATGCCAGACAAGATCTCCAAGAGGAGAAATCCTAAAAACCCTGAGCTGCTGAGGCAGCATTTGCAAAATGCACCAGTGCTTGTGTCTTCCGCAAACCTCAGGATCCCTAAGCAGCAGAGGCAGAAGAATATCCAAAAGGGAGTGTCTGTGCCTGCCAAGATCCCACAGAGAACACTTGCTCCACCGTGTTCCCCACAGCAACCACCCAGTTGCTACCAAATTGACTATTTATGTAGCATATTTGCTAAATGTTGTGTCATTTCAAATATTTAATTGAAATTGTACATGATTTATATGAATGCATGTACACATTAATAAAAGGTTTTCAACCTCATCCAATAAAACATTTGTCTTAGTTTCAATTCATTTTACCATTATTTGTTTTATTTTGCAGGTAATATTTTTTTCGTTCAAAACATTGTTAAATATAAATATTTTTCATTAAGAGCTCAACTAAGAAATATTTGTTTTTCGACGAATGTACAATTTCAAGGTTACTCGGCGAAGCCAGCGCACGGGCATTAAACACATATCTCGACCAGTCACTACTGCAGCGTTAAACAGATTTCAACAAGATTTCAACGTCAAACAAACCAGACAACTCGTTTAAATAGTATTTTTCTACAAACTGTTAGCTAATAATTTTGTCAAGATGGCTACTGTAGTGGCACAGTCTCATTATATATTCGGATTGCGGACAGGAGTGAGGAATAATTTGTTGTATTTTGATGAGCAAACCATCATATTTCCGTGCGGAAACAACTGTGTGCGCTATAACATCAACCAAAAATGCCAGAAGTTTATTCCAGGTACTTTATTATAGTAAACATACATTTTTAGACACTTCATACGTATTTTAATAGGCTATATATTATATGTAATATATAGTAGGCCTATGTCTTGTAGCCTATATTATAGGCTCATAATATCATATGATAAGTATTAACGTAAATTATATCATTATCACTTGTCTCACTAGTCTTAATATAACTATTACTGGTTATTAACTGTATTTCTTGTGAATATCTGGGCCAGTGACAAATAAGGTTTTCAACTGATAAAAAATTCAAAAAGGTTAAAACTGCACATCAAAGTAGTTATTATCTTTATGGGGGTGTTTTTTACTTATTACTAAAATCTCAATTTTAAACAATGTATTTTAAGCGGTTTAACTGAGAATCATGTGACGACACCAGTCAAAATGTCATACGGGATAACGTTAATGCATTTTCTAAATATTATGATATTAAAACTTTTCAAATCAATAATACTTAATGAATATATAAAGTGATGCAGTAAACAATATTTGGAGCACAGAAAAAAATGTTTTGCACAAAAATTTGTGCACGTTCTACGCAATGCTACGTGCTGCAGCGTTCTGAAAGCTGCCAGTTTACACCAATGAGATGAAATGGGACGGTGTATAGCAACAACTCTGTACTTCCATTCCAATTTTTGACTTTTCAACAATGTTTTTTTTTTACAGTTGGATATCATTTGTAGCATCATAAAATACAACGGGGACAGAGATAGTGAGAATCTTTTTATTTTTAAATTTTTTTTACTGCAAGATGTACATAAATTGGGATCACAAACAGGGAAAACAAATAAACAAACAAACAAACAACCAAAACAAAACCAATACAGTCAGGAACTGACAGATGCGTGCGTTTGTGTGTGTGCGTGTGTGCATGTGTGCGTGTAAAGGTAACTGGGTGGACGTGTCACAGTACATACTTTGAAGAACAAGAGATAGATAAAAAAAAAAAAAAAAAAAGGAAGATAGTGAGATACTGACTACAGCTGCATTTCTAGTAGTGATGAAACTGAGAAATTGTCACATTTCCCTAATTCACTGCATTGTTCTCGGTTAAGGCTGTTGTTTTCTAAGGTCAATGTTTGCCAGCTCTTAGAAGTTGAAAATCTGACACTTGAGTACTGAAATTGTGGATATGTGTAAGTAATGTATAAGTTAATAAATATCTATGTAATGAAAATTCTTTCTTTTTTTAATTATTTTGGACAAGATTAAATATTAAGAAATGTTCCTTAATGGTAAACATGTTTTATTAAATCCATATCTTTTTGTTTGTTTAAAATAAATCATTTCAATTAATTTGTATTTTTAAAAATGAGAAATAATTGTATAATTAAATCTATATCTATTTGATTGGAGAAAACAAATAATGTCTAATACATATTTCTTAAATGTGATTTTTTATTATATTAAATCTATATATTTTTGTTTAGATCAAAAACAGAATTTAAATTAATTGACTTTCTTCAATAAGAAAAATATACTTTGTGCCAAGGTTTAGAAAATACATAGAAAATATTGGTTAGGGCAAGTTATTTATTTTTCATTGGCTCAAGTTATAAAATATAGATGTGAACCCTACATTTTTTTTAATTGGATGAATGAAACCTTTTTTTCAGTGTGTGTGTGTGTGTGTGTGTGTGTGTGTGTGTGTGTGCGTACTGTTTTGGAAATATTTTTCTTTCTATATATAGATATGTAAACTGTATATTTATTTATTTGTCAATGACAACACACATTAATTAGCACATTAGGCTAATATGGATTTATTCCCATGGAAATTCTTGGCTCTAAGAATATATATTTGTAAATCTCATCAAAAGACAAAATTAAATGTTAAAACTAAATTCACTGTAAATATAATCTTAATTTGAGTTTCATAAACTCGGCGTTGCGTTTGAAATCCGAATTTTATTATTCTCCATTTTTTCAATCAATACATATTACATAGCGAAAATAACCTGCTGAAAGAAGCAGTTTTTTTGACAAGAGACATCGTTATGTTTCGCTCCTCTGTCTGCGCTTCAGAGAGCATCTAAAGCCGCTAAACGTAGGCCTATGGAAAGTTTTCAGTCAGGGAAACTGTTTCTCAAAGATGAGCAACGATTTATAGATTTATTTGGAACTATTTTCGTTGCCGATATATAGAGCAAAATGTAAGTCATGTCATATTTACGACTTAATATAAAAAAAAACGTCCTGCTGATGTTCGGGACAGCACTCTTTCTCGTCCTATCTGTTGCTTTTTTAAATAATTGTCATAAATAGAAAGCCTTAAAAAAGCCTACAGGAACTTTTTTTGTGAATTATATTCTGTTTCAGAAATGTTTCAGATGGCAGATGCTTTTATTGTAGGCTAATATCTGTAAAAAACAAAACAAAACAAAAAAACAAAAAAAACAGTGGTCTGTTATTCTTAATAACAAAATGTATGCCAGCTTCACTTGCTCCCGTTTATGCACCAGCTGCAAATGCTAAAAATAAATAATAAACAGCGCTAGTTTTTCTATGAACAATCATGAATTAAAAAAGCTAAGTCAGTCTTTGTTTGTATTGCATGTTCACTTTTAATACAGCGAAACAGCCTAGGTCTTCCATTCCTCTCAAACTCTTGTGGTCGACTGTGACGTCACTCGTGTGTGACCGACTGTTACGTCAACTCGGGTGGCTGACTGTGACGTCAACTCGGGTGGCTGACTGTGACGTCAATTCGTGTGGCCGACTGTGACGTCAACTGTCGACTGTTACGTCATAATGATCGTGAGTATAAACAGTGCCGCGGATTTATTCTTCTTGTAGCGAGTAGGCGATTGTGAAATTACTATATACATTTACATTATGTGCATCTGAGTTGTGCATATTAGTAGGGAAATTGATACAAAATTGATTATTCAAATAATCTCTTCTGTTTCTCTTTCTTTAGTGTTTCACAGATATAAATTGCAAGAAGTATTGTTCACTTCTAGTTCATTTTCGAGTATGTCAACCATGCCCACCATTTTTGAGAGTGCAGAGCAGTCCTCATCAACTGAATTGTCAGATGAGCTCACTACAGCCCTTGCTGCGGGGCGGTGGTGGGCGATAATGGAAGTTTCAGACCCCATATCTAAGTATCCTGACTATGAGGACCTCATCTCAGACCAGTGGTGGGAAACAGTGGAGGAAGGAGAAACATCATGCCCCACATCCCCGGTCTTCAGTGAAGCATCTGAGAAGGCTCATTCCCAGCACTCGGGCTTCTCAGATGGGAAATATAAGGGGGGAGAACTGAAGACAACGAAGCAGTGGAGGCAGCAGAACTCTCCCAGTGCTAAAAAAGAGGATCTCACCTCATCCCTGGTCTTCGGTGATACATTGGAGAAAGCTCAGCACTCAGCACCTGTGCCTGTTGTGTCCCCAAAGCGAGCACCTGTGCCTGCTGCATCTCCAAAGGGAGCACCTGTGCCTGCTGCGTGCCCAAAGGGAGCACCTGTGCCTGCTGCATCTCCAAAGGGAGCACCTGTGCCTGCTGCGTGCCCAAAGGGAGCACCTGTGCCTGCTGCATCTCCAAAGGAAGCACCTGTGCCTGTTGTGTCCCCAAAGCGAGCACCTGTGCCTGCTGCATCTCCAAAGGGAGCACCTGTGCCTGCTGCGTGCCCAAAGGGAGCACCTGTGCCTGCTGCATCTCCAAAGGGAGCACCTGTGCCTGCTGCATCTCCAAAGGGAGCACCTGTGCCTGCTGCGTGCCCAAAGGGAGCACCTGTGCCTGCTGCATCTCCAAAGGGAGCACCTGTGCCTGCTGCATCTCCAAAGGGAGCACCTGTGCCTGCTGCATCTCCAAAGGAAGCACCTGTGCCTGTTGTGTCCCCAAAGCGAGCACCTGTGCCTGCTGCATCTCCAAAGGGAGCACCTGTGCCTGCTGCGTGCCCAAAGGGAGCACCTGTGCCTGCTGCATCTCCAAAGGGAGCACCTGTGCCTGCTGCATCTCCAAAGGGAGCACCTGTGCCTGCTGCGTGCCCAAAGGGAGCACCTGTGCCTGCTGCATCTCCAAAGGGAGCACCTGTGCCTGCTGCATCTCCAAAGGGAGCACCTGTGCCTGCTGCGTGCCCAAAGGGAGCACCTGTGCCCATAGGGTCCCAAAAAAGAGGAAAACTCAGGATCCCCGAATATTTGACTAAACATCTGAAAAAGGCCGCTTTAGAAACACCCACACCCATCCAGTCACTACAGAGGGCACCAGTGGCTTCCTCAAAGGTGCTCACATGCTCCTCACATGGAGCACCAATGCCAGACAAGATCTCCAAGAGGAGAAATCCTAAAAACCCTGAGCTGCTGAGGCAGCATTTGCAAAATGCACCAGTGCTTGTGTCTTCCGCAAACCTCAGGATCCCTAAGCAGCAGAGGCAGAAGAATATCCAAAAGGGAGTGTCTGTGCCTGCCAAGATCCCACAGAGAACACTTGCTCCACCGTGTTCCCCACAGCAACCACCCAGTTGCTACCAAATTGACTATTTATGTAGCATATTTGCTAAATGTTGTGTCATTTCAAATATTTAATTGAAATTGTACATGATTTATATGAATGCATGAACACATTAATAAAAGGTTTTCAACCTCATCCAATAAAACATTTGTCTTAGTTTCAATTCATTTTACCATTATTTGTTTTATTTTGCAGGTAATATTTTTTTCGTTCAAAACATTGTTAAATATAAATATTTTTCATTAAGAGCTCAACTAAGAAATATTTGTTTTTCGACGAATGTACAATTTCAAGGTTACTCGGCGAAGCCAGCGCACGGGCATTAAACACATATCTCGACCAGTCACTACTGCAGCGTTAAACAGATTTCAACAAGATTTCAACGTCAAACAAACCAGACAACTCGTTTAAATAGTATTTTTCTACAAACTGTTAGCTAATAATTTTGTCAAGATGGCTACTGTAGTGGCACAGTCTCATTATATATTCGGATTGCGGACAGGAGTGAGGAATAATTTGTTGTATTTTGATGAGCAAACCATCATATTTCCGTGCGGAAACAACTGTGTGCGCTATAACATCAACCAAAAATGCCAGAAGTTTATTCCAGGTACTTTATTATAGTAAACATACATTTTTAGACACTTCATACGTATTTTAATAGGCTATATATTATATGTAATATATAGTAGGCCTATGTCTTGTAGCCTATATTATAGGCTCATAATATCATATGATAAGTATTAACGTAAATTATATCATTATCACTTGTCTCACTAGTCTTAATATAACTATTACTGGTTATTAACTGTATTTCTTGTGAATATCTGGGCCAGTGACAAATAAGGTTTTCAACTGATAAAAAATTCAAAAAGGTTAAAACTGCACATCAAAGTAGTTATTATCTTTATGGGGGTGTTTTTTACTTATTACTAAAATCTCAATTTTAAACAATGTATTTTAAGCGGTTTAACTGAGAATCATGTGACGACACCAGTCAAAATGTCATACGGGATAACGTTAATGCATTTTCTAAATATTATGATATTAAAACTTTTCAAATCAATAATACTTAATGAATATATAAAGTGATGCAGTAAACAATATTTGGAGCACAGAAAAAAATGTTTTGCACAAAAATTTGTGCACGTTCTACGCAATGCTACGTGCTGCAGCGTTCTGAAAGCTGCCAGTTTACACCAATGAGATGAAATGGGACGGTGTATAGCAACAACTCTGTACTTCCATTCCAATTTTTGACTTTTCAACAATGTTTTTTTTTTACAGTTGGATATCATTTGTAGCATCATAAAATACAACGAGGACAGAGATAGTGAGAATCTTTTTTTTTATTTTATTTTTTTTATTGCAAGATGTACATAAATTGGGATCACAAACAGGGAAAACAAATAAACAAACAAACAAACAACCAAAACAAAACCAATACAGTCAGGAACTGACAGATGCGTGCGTTTGTGTGTGTGCGTGTGTGCATGTGTGCGTGTAAAGGTAACTGGGTGGACGTGTCACAGTACATACTTTGAAGAACAAGAGATAGATAAAAAAATAAATAAATAAAGGAAGATAGTGAGATACTGACTACAGCTGCATTTCTAGTAGTGATGAAACTGAGAAATTGTCACATTTCCCTAATTCACTGCATTGTTCTCGGTTAAGGCTGTTGTTTTCTAAGGTCAATGTTTGCCAGCTCTTAGAAGTTGAAAATCTGACACTTGAGTATTGAAATTGTGGATATGTGTAAGTAATGTATAAGTTAATAAATATCTATGTAATGAAAATTCTTTCTTTTTTAAATTATTTTGGACAAGATTAAATATTAAGAAATGTTCCTTAATGGTAAACATGTTTTATTAAATCCATATCTTTTTGTTTGTTTAAAATAAATCATTTCAATTAATTTGTATTTTTAAAAATGAGAAATAATTGTATAATTAAATCTATATCTATTTGATTGGAGAAAACAAATAATGTCTAATACATATTTCTTAAATGTGATTTTTTATTATATTAAATCTATATATTTTTGTTTAGATCAAAAACAGAATTTAAATTAATTGACTTTCTTCAATAAGAAAAATATACTTTGTGCCAAGGTTTAGAAAATACATAGAAAATATTGGTTAGGGCAAGTTATTTATTTTTCATTGGCTCAAGTTATAAAATATAGATGTGAACCCTACATTTTTTTTAATTGGATGAATGAAACCTTTTTTTCAGTGTGTGTGTGTGTGTGTGTGTGTGTGTGTGTGTGTGTGTGTGTGTTTGTGCGTACTGTTTTGGAAATATTTTTCTTTCTATATATAGATATGTAAACTGTATATTTATTTATTTGTCAATGACAACACACATTAATTAGCACATTAGGCTAATATGGATTTATTCCCATGGAAATTCTTGGCTCTAAGAATATATATTTGTAAATCTCATCAAAAGACAAAATTAAATGTTAAAACTAAATTCACTGTAAATATAATCTTAATTTGAGTTTCATAAACTCGGCGTTGCGTTTGAAATCCGAATTTGATTATTCTCCATTTTTTCAATCAATACATATTACATAGCGAAAATAACCTGCTGAAAGAAGCAGTTTTTTTGACAAGAGACATCGTTATGTTTCGCTCCTCTGTCTGCGCTTCAGAGAGCATCTAAAGCCGCTAAACGTAGGCCTATGGAAAGTTTTCAGTCAGGGAAACTGTTTCTCAAAGATGAGCAACGATTTATAGATTTATTTGGAACTATTTTCGTTGCCGATATATAGAGCAAAATGTAAGTCATGTAATATTTACGACTTAATATAAAAAAAAAACGTCCTGCTGATGTTCGGGACAGCACTCTTTCTCGTCCTATCTGTTGCTTTTTTAAATAATTGTCATAAATAGAAAAAAACAAGGATAGCCTACAGGAACTTTTTTTGTGAATTATATTCTGTTTCAGAAATGTTTCAGATGGCAGATGCTTTTATTGTAGGCTAATATCTGTAAAAAACAAAACAAAACAAAAAACAGTGGTCTGTTATTCTTAATAACAAAATGTATGCCAGCTTCACTTGCTCCCGTTTATGCACCAGCTGCAAATGCTAAAAATAAATAATAAACAGCGCTAGTTTTTCTATGAACAATCATGAATTAAAAAAGCTAAGTCAGTCTTTGTTTGTATTGCATGTTCACTTTTAATACAGCGAAACAGCCTAGGTCTTCCATTCCTCTCAAACTCTTGTGGTCGACTGTGACGTCACTCGTGTGTGACCGACTGTTACGTCAACTCGGGTGGCTGACTGTGACGTCAACTCGGGTGGCTGACTGTGACGTCAATTCGTGTGGCCGACTGTGACGTCAACTGTCGACTGTTACGTCATAATGATCGTGAGTATAAACAGTGCCGCGGATTTATTCTTCTTGTAGCGAGTAGGCGATTGTGAAATTACTATATACATTTACATTATGTGCATCTGAGTTGTGCATATTAGTAGGGAAATTGATACAAAATTGATTATTCAAATAATCTCTTCTGTTTCTCTTTCTTTAGTGTTTCACAGATATAAATTGCAAGAAGTATTGTTCACTTCTAGTTCATTTTCGAGTATGTCAACCATGCCCACCATTTTTGAGAGTGCAGAGCAGTCCTCATCAACTGAATTGTCAGATGAGCTCACTACAGCCCTTGCTGCGGGGCGGTGGTGGGCGATAATGGAAGTTTCAGACCCCATATCTAAGTATCCTGACTATGAGGACCTCATCTCAGACCAGTGGTGGGAAACAGTGGAGGAAGGAGAAACATCATGCCCCACATCCCCGGTCTTCAGTGAAGCATCTGAGAAGGCTCATTCCCAGCACTCGGGCTTCTCAGATGGGAAATATAAGGGGGGAGAACTGAAGACAACGAAGCAGTGGAGGCAGCAGAACTCTCCCAGTGCTAAAAAAGAGGATCTCACCTCATCCCTGGTCTTCGGTGATACATTGGAGAAAGCTCAGCACTCAGCACCTGTGCCTGTTGTGTCCCCAAAGCGAGCACCTGTGCCTGCTGCATCTCCAAAGGAAGCACCTGTGCCTGTTGTGTCCCCAAAGCGAGCACCTGTGCCTGCTGCGTGCCCAAAGGGAGCACCTGTGCCTGCTGCATCTCCAAAGGGAGCACCTGTGCCTGCTGCATCTCCAAAGGGAGCACCTGTGCCTGTTGTGTCCCCAAAGCGAGCACCTGTGCCTGCTGCATCTCCAAAGGGAGCACCTGTGCCTGCTGCGTGCCCAAAGGGAGCACCTGTGCCTGCTGCATCTCCAAAGGGAGCACCTGTGCCTGCTGCATCTCCAAAGGGAGCACCTGTGCCTGCTGCATCTCCAAAGGGAGCACCTGTGCCTGCTGCGTGCCCAAAGCGAGCACCTGTGCCTGCTGCATCTCCAAAGGGAGCACCTGTGCCTGCTGCATCTCCAAAGGGAGCACCTGTGCCTGCTGCGTGCCCAAAGGGAGCACCTGTGCCCATAGGGTCCCAAAAAAGAGGAAAACTCAGGATCCCCGAATATTTGACTAAACATCTGAAAAAGGCCGCTTTAGAAACACCCACACCCATCCAGTCACTACAGAGGGCACCAGTGGCTTCCTCAAAGGTGCTCACATGCTCCTCACATGGAGCACCAATGCCAGACAAGATCTCCAAGAGGAGAAATCCTAAAAACCCTGAGCTGCTGAGGCAGCATTTGCAAAATGCACCAGTGCTTGTGTCTTCCGCAAACCTCAGGATCCCTAAGCAGCAGAGGCAGAAGAATATCCAAAAGGGAGTGTCTGTGCCTGCCAAGATCCCACAGAGAACACTTGCTCCACCGTGTTCCCCACAGCAACCACCCAGCTGCTACCAAATTGACTATTTATGTAGCATATTTGCTAAATGTTGTGTCATTTCAAATATTTAATTGAAATTGTACATGATTTATATGAATGCATGTACACATTAATAAAAGGTTTTCAACCTCATCCAATAAAACATTTGTCTTAGTTTCAATTCATTTTACCATTATATTTTTTTCGTTCAAAACATTGTTAAATATAAATATTTTTCATTAAGAGCTCAACTAAGAAATATTTGTTTTTCGACGAATGTACAATTTCAAGGTTACTCGGCGAAGCCAGCGCACGGGCATTAAACACATATCTCGACCAGTCACTACTGCAGCGTTAAACAGATTTCAACAAGATTTCAACGTCAAACAAACCAGACAACTCGTTTAAATCGTATTTTTCTACAAACTGTTAGCTAATAATTTTGTCAAGATGGCTACTGTAGTGGCACAGTCTCATTATATATTCGGATTGCGGACAGGAGTGAGGAATAATTTGTTGTATTTTGATGAGCAAACCATCATATTTCCGTGCGGAAACAACTGTGTGCGCTATAACATCAACCAAAAATGCCAGCAGTTTATTCCAGGTACTTTATTATAGTAAACATACATTTTTAGACACTTCATACGTATTTTAATAGGCTATATATTATATGTAATATATAGTAGGCCTATGTCTTGTAGCCTATATTATAGGCTCATAATATCATATGATAAGTATTAACGTAAATTATATCATTATCACTTGTCTCACTAGTCTTAATATAACTATTACTGGTTATTAACTGTATTTCTTGTGAATATCTGGGCCAGTGACAAATAAGGTTTTCAACTGATAAAAAATTCAAAAAGGTTAAAACTGCACATCAAAGTAGTTATTATCTTTATGGGGGTGTTTTTTACTTATTACTAAAATCTCAATTTTAAACAATGTATTTTAAGCGGTTTAACTGAGAATCATGTGACGACACCAGTCAAAATGTCATACGGGATAACGTTAATGCATTTTCTAAATATTATGATATTAAAACTTTTCAAATCAATAATACTTAATGAATATATAAAGTGATGCAGTAAACAATATTTGGAGCACAGAAAAAAATGTTTTGCACAAAAATGTGTGCACGTTCTACGCAATGCTACGTGCTGCAGCGTTCTGAAAGCTGCCAGTTTACACCAATGAGATGAAATGGGACGGTGTATAGCAACAACTCTGTACTTCCATTCCAATTTTTGACTTTTCAACAATGTTTTTTTTTTTACAGTTGGATATCATTTGTAGCATCATAAAATACAACGAGGACAGAGATAGTGAGAATCTTTTTTTTATTTTTTATTTTTTTATTGCAAGATGTACATAAATTGGGATCACAAACAGGGAAAACAAATAAACAAACAAACAAACAACCAAAACAAAACCAATACAGTCAGGAACTGACAGATGCGTGCGTTTGTGTGTGTGCGTGTGTGCATGTGTGCGTGTAAAGCAGTGGTGTAGTCTAGTTTTTTGTAGTGAGTATACTCTAATACACCCCCCCCCCCCGCACGCCGCATACTCACCCATCCCAGAGCGTCACCCCATAAGCACCACCACACTCACTATGCATACAGTATGCATCGACATGTAATTGAGAGCATTATGAAATACTAAGTGTTATCAACATGTCAATTTATTATAAGCAACACAAGACTTTTACAGCCAATGACATTTACAGCTGGGGAGGCTGGACTGATTTTCTACTGTTTAGTGTTAATCACCATCTAACCATCTAGCTACCTTTAGCCTTAGATGTTATATGAATAATGGTCCCTGAAGCACAGGTTTTATCAGCTGACAATTTTCAAAAAAAAAATTTTTTTTAAACATTATAGGCACAAATACAAATTTACTTTTAGAAATGGTGTTTTTGAAAAAAAAAAAAAGTGTTATTTTAAAATACATTTTACTGTGCAATTTCTTTCTAATTAATTTGAGTTAGACCGAACTTTTATTTTGGTGGGTTGTAGACATTTGAGTTTCTGTGTGTTTTAATAAACTGTTATTATTATTATTATTATTATTAGGCCTGAAGTATACTCTACTGTGCAATAGTAATATATTTCTGTTATAATTTCTTCAAGTTATACCGAACTTTTATTTTGACAGGTTGTCGTAAAGACATTACAGTTTCTGTGTGTATATGAAACGAATGAATGACGATAGTTTTATCAAATGAAATGGTGAAATTCGTCAAGTGACTCTCATAGCAGCTCTGCGATGAAATGCACTGAAATGTAGCTGTAGCCTACCTCATTCATGTCTCAATACAGTGAAACGCTGAAAACACCACGAGCGTGAGTCACCCGTGCTTCTCTGTGTGTGTGTGTGTGTGTGTGTGTAGTGGAGCACACACTGAGCGCTCATTCCCAGAGACGCGTAGAGCAATTGCAGTCTCTTTTAGCTTTAATATTCATAGACACTAGTCCATATCGAGATTTGATTCATTGTACAGCCCTACTTTTGATTTATTCATTAAAAAATAGCCAAAATCCGTGACGTTCTGCCCTATAGCAAGTTCCATTTGTGACTGGATTCCGCGATTCGATCCGTGTCGCTTCGCAAACACAGACGGGGTGAATTTATGAATGAAAGTGAAAGTTCTGACACAAAACGAAGTTGTTACGTATCCTCACGCTTTTTTAAGTGGGTATACGCAAATCCTTGGCCTTT